>NC_081424.1:14050023-14211019 GCF_949786415.1 Peromyscus eremicus
AAGAGGACACACAGAGGCATGCACAGTGGGAAGGGGGACAGCATCAGATCAAAGTAGTGACATCCCGGGAGAGGACGCTTCAGTTATGCTGCCAAGGAGAAAGTAAGAGTTGGCCAGGCTTCAAAGAGAAGGGTCGTTCTCACCACGAGCATCTTTACATCTGTAGCAAAGTCATAAAACTAGAGAAGCAGGACTCATTGGGGAGGGCTTCAGTAAGCCTAGTACAGCTGTAACAAAGAGTTATGGGCAGGCGATAGGCCTAAGGAACTTCAAAGAGAAGGCCAGAAAGAACACTGACCCATCATGGTAATCCAACACATAATTCTGAGTGTCTACTACACATCAAGCATTGTTCTAAGGCCTGAATTACAAAGGCCATAAGACTTTATAGCTTGGTCTTAAATATAATTCTTTCATCTAAAGGTTCTCGTAGAGAGTTCTGAGCCCAAACTACTGTGTCCTGAGTCGTTGAGTTGCAATGGGAGAGCAAGCCCAGGGAATCACTTAGCAACCATATTCTTCTTTCTCTTGAACCCCATATAAGGAAGCCAAGCAATAATTGGTGAGCTTGAGTTCCACCCCTTAGGTAGCCCATGATCACTTTGTATGTGTATGGTATGCATATATTTCTATGTATTTGTGTTTCCATGCATGCATGCACATGTGTGGGCACACATGTGTGGATGTATGTGTATGTACATGAACATGTGTATAGGCCTGAAGTTGACATTCATGTCTTCTTCAATCTCTCTCCATTTTATTTATTGAGGCAAAGTCCCTTGCTGAACCTGAAACTCACCTATCCTGCCTCATCTGGCTAATCACCTTTCTCTAGAATTTGTGCCTTTGGAGTGTTGGGAGCTACTTTTCATAGGCTCTGGAGATCTGAACTCTGTTCCTCAGGTTTCTGCTGCAGGTGCTTTATCCATCCAGGCCTCTCCCAGCTCTTGCTGTCACCCCACAGTACTGCCTTCTTTCTGACCCGTGCTAGCCCTTCACTTCTGATTAAAGTTTCTTTGCTACCATGCAACCTGGGGGAGCTTTTATATCAATTCCTTGAAACATCCAGCCCAGGTCCCTGGCAAGGTTTCTTTATTTTCTTGCCATGTTCAGAGTTTCCCTAGAGAATAATTAGCTTCTAGTCACCCTGCTTGTAATATAATTACCAATTGTGTAAGGCCTCATAGGAATACTCCGAATGACTTTGAACCTCTGTGGCCCTAAAGATTCTCCTAATTCATCTTCCTGTGATGAACATACTTTGGACAGAGATGGACAATTCCCATGTCCCTGTGTTGAAGAATATTACTTTAACTAGGCCAAGATATGTTACATTTGTTTATACTGCAGAATATTACTTTAACTGTGTAAAGTTGTGATACTTTTGTTTATGCTGCATTTTTTTAAAATTATGTAATGCATTGCATTTGTTTCACCTTGCCTGCCTAAGGCACCTGATTGGTCTACTAAAAAGCTGAACAGCCAATACCTGGACAGAGAATGGATAGGCAGGGCTGGCAGGGAGAGAGAATAAATAGAAGGAGAAATCTAGGCTTAAGAGGAGGAACAAGAGAAGAAGGAGGAGAAGAAAACAAGGGAGATACCTGGATCCAGTCACAGAGTAAGAAGGAAAGAAAGACATACAGAATAAAGAAAGGTAATAAGCCCTGAGGCAAAAGGTAGATAAAGAGATACAGGTTAATTTAAGTTAAAAGAGCTAGCCAGAAACCTGCCTAGCTAAGCCGAGCATTCAAAACTGATAGTGTCTGTGTCATGATTTGGGAACTGGTGGTGGCCCGAAAGAAAAAGCCTGCTACATCCCTACATTAAACTGCTGATCAGTGCAGTATCAGTTCTCAGTCCACAGCACAAACAATGGTTGCTGCTCACTGACTCTTCACTTAAGGCACATTCAAGATCCTTCTTTCCTTACCTGTTCAAGAAGGTACATTGGAATGCCATAAAGCACTCTACTTTAGAAAAGGTAAACAATTAAAAAGCTTAGCACTTTATCACTAATGATAAAGTGATAGCAAATGGCTCACAAGTAATGGTTTGCATGGAATATAAAAATGTTAAGGTTTAGAGGGGTCTGATTGTAAAAAAGCATACAGTAATTATATATGGTGAGCAAATACAAAGCAGGAATGGGGAAACTCCAAAAGGGAAGAAAACCTTTCAAGCCTCTTGCTTTTTCTTTCTATATTCCTTATCTGGCGGTTTCTGAAATTGAAGTCATGTGGACAGTAATATGCACAGCAGCTTTCCTTGTGGAGTGTTTAATCACTTTAAGTTTCCTGCCCCCTTCCCACACCTACTCTTACCCCATCCATCAGAAGCATGTAACCTTGGGGATTGGAGAAACACAAAGCAACGGTTAAAATTGTGGTGCATCTTGGGCTTGACATCAAGGTCCTAAGATAAGGCTCTGTTATGTGGCTTGCCTGAACAATTCAAGGAACAAAACCTAGAGGGCAGGGGGAGATTCCCTTTCGTGGTTTGGTTGATAAGCCTCTGTGAATATCCCTCTGTAGAGTGTGTGCATGCTTTTGAACTTGGTGCCCATCTTAAGTATGACAGTGGACCCTGTGGCTAAGTGGGTGTTATGTGTCGATTGTTTAACCCACTCTTCTCCATTTCTTCACCCAAATGTGACCTCATATCTTTTTTTAAACAGTCACCTAATACCTGTGCATGGGGAAACCTCCTGGACATTGTAGGACCTGGTAGGACTTGGAATTACTCTTTGTGCGGTGGAGAGCCAATGGAATGTTTTGGAGCAAGTAGCAGCAATCTTGATTGCATCTCAATTGGATTGTTCCTTTGCTGTTTTCAAAATATTATTTGGTGGGAAGTGGGTATGGGCAACAGCAGAGGAAGGGAAGCCAGTTAGGAGGTTGGTCTGGGACATGGCACAGGAGCTGGTGTGCTCTGTCACACACCAAGCTCCCATGGAGGTGCCTATGCTCATTATAAAAAAGAGAACACACAACTCCCAGCTCCTAGAACTTCAAGTCCATGAGGGTTTGTGGAGAGGGAGTCAAAGGTGAGACCACAGTAAGCGGCACTCATTAGCTGCTCTCACGCTTTAACTGTGAGTTAATCAGATGCAGAAACACAGTGCGTGAAATATGAATCTGATAGTATTTGGACGTCGGGATTTTTACCCCTGATTTGGAAGCCTGCCAGTGCCAACCTGAAATTGTTGGTGTGAGTTCTTTCTTTTACTTTTTTTTCTAATGTTTTTGCATAGAAACTAAAAATGTGCAGACAAACAAAGAAGCATTTTTATGAAAATATTTTATGTAAATAAAATTTAAATAGGATTTGATTGTATGTAAGGATTTTTTTTTGTTATCCTTAGTTTTTTTTAATATAGAACATGTTAGGAAACTACAAAAGGAACTCAGACTAAAATATTTGATTTATATAAACTAAGTTGAATGAATAGTACTACTGTAAAAACAGTCATCCATTCTGACTTCATTTCCAAGTAAAAAGATAAATTTCACGCCACTGTGACAACTCTTGTGTGCAATTTAACACACAGGACACTAATGGGATATTTCTGCTCTTTTCCTACAGTTTTGCTGTGAACCTAAAATCACTCTAAATCACAGTCATTAAAGAAAGATAAATCTCACTGTTATTCGGTGTTAAGTTAAGCATTTTGAATGGGAATATATTTTGAAGTTTCTTGGGAAGGAATGGATCTCACATCTAAGCACCAAGGCAGGTGATATTGTCAGTGCATGAAGGTCAAAGTCTAAAGAAGAGGATTCAGTTATAGATCTTGCTTGGCCTCATGAAGAGATTTACCAGTGTCAACTGTGAATCAGTACACTGGAAATGTCCAGGCTCTCTGCGAACACACTTTGCTGACTGCCGACGAAGTTAATTGAATGCCTCTGGTCCCATGTGTGAAGTGAGACAGTAGGGGCCTTGATACAAGGGAGCTCTGCCACTGCAGAAGTCCTTTATGCTGCGGCCTTGGCTACCTTATTCGATCCTGAGATTGCTTCTTCATGGGATTCGATCAACTGTAAGCCACAACTGTCTTCTTTTTTTCCCCTCAGAAATGTTTTTTTCTTTACTTCTCATAGTTGCTTATTTTTCTTTTTCAAGTACATCATCTCGAATTCCCAAGGTGCCTTGATTCTCCCTGTCTGCTTCCTTGTCCTGCTTTGCAATCGCTATTACCTTTGATAGTTTTGTATACAGAAAACGTCTGTATCCTCTGGCAGTGCAACTTCCAAGGATGTGGGGGTGTTCTTCAGTACTGGACACATCCCCCCTCTCTTGGTTTCTTCTCCTGTTGCTGTGGTAAAATTAACCTGACAAAAGCGACCTTGGAGAGAGAGAGAGAGAGAGAGAGAGAGAGAGAGAGAGAGAGAGAGAGTCAATTTTGGCTCACAATTCAAGGGCAGAGACTACCCTGGTAAAGAAGGTGTGGTGGGCACTAGAAACCACTGATCACATGGCATGCACAGTTAATAAGTAGTGAGCAATAAATGTCTGCGTTTAGCTTGCTTTCTCCCTTCTATGTATGTAGTTCAGGGAATCATGTTGCCTTCTTTTGCCATGGGTCTTTCCACTTCAATTAACTTTATTAACATAATCCCGCCCAGACAGGCCCAGAAGCTAAATAATTTCTCACAGGTGTGCTTGGAGCCTTGTTTTCTAGGTGACCCCAGTTGTCAGGGTGATGGCACTAACCTTCATACCTACCATCATTCCTCCCCTCCTCTGCCCTCTCAGTCGACCTAGGAGAGTCTTGTTCTTAGCTGATTCCCATTGTGTGATGTCTCTTCTATCATAGTATATTTGGATTTCTAGTAGAACATGCTTCAAGATATGGGGCACCACTAGCCTTCAATATTTGGAAAAAAAAAGATGCAATTTATAAGAGTAAAGAGATAGACAGTAGAGTCAAATTTAGTTTCATTGGCATTGCTTAGAAACCATTCAAAACTCTCCTGACAGCAGATAAATCTCTATCATCTACATCTATCTGTCCATCCATCCATCCATCCATCCATCCATCCATCCATCCATCCATCCGTCCATCCATCCTCTGCATCCTCTATCTATCTATCTATCTATCTATCTATCTATCTATCTATCTATCTATCTATCTATCTATCTATCATCTATCTTTCTCTAGGGTCTCACTGTGTAGACAAGTCTGGCCTTGAACTCACAGAGATCCTCCTGCCTCTGCTTCTGTTTCTGGAGTACTAAAATTAAAGGCATGTCTCATGCCCTGTAACTCTCTTATCTTTAAATAAGACACATCAAATCTGTCAACAGAGCTTAGGATATTTGTTGAAGCTGAAACTTCATTGTCAACAGAATACATGTTACCTTGTATGACTTGTGATCTTGGAATATTTCCATAAAGGAAAAGCTGCTAGTGGTACTTGTATCGAAAAAAAAAACCTAATATTTTTGAATTTCTTCATATTGTGGCCAATAATTGAATAGTTATTCATGTTTTTAATTAAATATGGAGCCACAGTTTTTTCTCTTGTGTCACCAATAGTATTAAACAATGTGTTTTAATATCTTAAATATAATAGAAAGGAAAATGGCTGCTGTGCTACTTATGATCGCACAATATATATATAGCAGAAGATGTCTCAGTGAAAGGTGGGGCCTAGTGATTTCAAATGTTTCTAATGGGATGGAAATCTGAGGGTAAACAAGCAGTGACTAGGAAAGCCCCTGTCGTGTTGAGATCATATTGATAATAAGTCATGTGTGCTTCCTGCCACCTTTCCTGTACCTCTCCTCAGCAATATTTTTTTCTGTGCTGTTTCTTTCCCACTAAAATAAGTCCTTTGATGGCAGTCACTGCACATCTGCACTAGTAGAACGTTCAGAAGTAGAACCCAGGCCAATGTATACTGGCAATTTATGTAACTTAGTGATTACCTTCCCGTCCCTTATCATCCAGCAGAGGGCATGACAACTGAGAATAATTTCATAAACATCAGGGTCACAGGGCCCAAACAGTGTGGAATACAGTTCATAAAATGCTTTTCCTCGACAACTTACGATGCGCTGTTAAGTAATTTTTCAACTGTGGCCTGTAGGAATGATGCTGGTTTAATTACTCCATTGCCAAACAAGAGGCCTGCTTGGATTATTGGTATGGAATGAAGCTCCTAACAGCCATAAACCAGCTAACAGTGGTTTAGACAGACTCTTAAATATGAATGGTTTTAGAAGGTATTTTTTCCAGGTAGTTTACTTAACTTACACTCTTCTTCTTGTATTTGTGTGTTGCCCCCAGTGTCTGAACTTATTTCTAGCAAAATGTGATTGGAAACAGACATTTTGATGCACTGTTTAGTAAGCCATCACACGCAGAAATGAATCTAAGAGAAGACTTCCACATGAAAAAGCAAGCCTTTCCATTTTAAGGAGTTGCTGTTCCTTAACACAGTTTTACAAATTCAGGCTAATGGTACTCAAAATATTTACACTTTATATTGTTAAATGAGATGGTTGAAAATGCAAGCAGTGATTAAAAACGAGTGTTTTCATGTAACTATTTCTTCCCACTTTAATATGACACTGTGATTAAAAGAAATATTGGAAAGATATAAAACCCTGGCTTTCTTCAAGGCCAAAGAGTTTTTATAGTTCTGCTTTGCCATGTCTAAAGGAGTAAGGGAACTATCAAAAGCACAGAGAATAATTCGAAGACAAGTAACAATTTGGCAAAGCGGACAAAGAGCTTTCCTATTGTTACAAAAAATAGGGACTAATAAATGCAACATAGTTCAAGATAAGTTTTAAGATCCTCATGGGTAAACTGATTTTTAATAATGGTGAAGTTGTGGAACATGGTTCATTTTAAAATCAATAAGGATCTTGGTTTTTTGCAGCAGTGCAGGGATGGACTGAAGAGAGTGGCCACTGGAGGTTGAATGCCTGGTTCAAGACCACAACTTCACTTCTGGGTGATGTTTCACTGTCACTGAATGCCTCTAAATTTGTAAAATAGAGAAATGACAGAAGCTATCAGACTGGATTGCTGGAATATTCCTAATACTATGCGAGACACATTGGAAGTCAATGCAGTTTTAGCCCTTCCATATGAATGTAACATCCATAGTTTGTGATGTCCCCGTAAGCCTTTGAGGTAAAGTATCCCCCAAAGAGTCTCAAAGCCATCTTAAAACATTAGCTATGGAGCTCAGTAGAAACTGGCAACATCTCCCATATTCCCACCTTCTTATGAAGTATTCTCAATTACATAAGATTTTGAAAGCATATAACTGTTTTGGGGATTATTATATGTTCAAGTTGGTCATCAATTGTGTTCGGCAATATTCCGTGCTCACAATTTTTTCAATCCTAGTGAGATTTCAGGAGTACCCCTTGATGTTTTAACCTGTATTATCTTTGCAAATATTTACCTGTCTCTGAACCAGAAGACTCTTTTGCTTTTGCAGGGATCAAATTCTTTCTTTTTAAAGAACTTGGTCTGATGTGATGGTTGAAGAACAAAAGTTGTTTTTCCTTGGCTATTGAAGTTTGCTGAGTATATTTACTGTAAGTAATGAACTTTAATTACTTTTGCAATTACAGCTTATTTGATTGAATTTTCCACTGACTACACAGAACATCTGCCCTACTGGGATTGTTCATAGTCTCTGATCTGGGTGAAATATGCTCTTAAAATATAGTAACATCTGCAGTCCATTAATTCCTAAAGCAATAGGCAAGTTGGGCTTCCAGAAGAGCTAAGCCAAGTTCATGCTTGGGAATTCTCCTTCTTTGCCTTCTGTCTAAGGGGCTTTAGATCACTCATGTCTCTTTGCTTTGTTTTATTCTCTATTTAGTGCTTAGTGAGGAAATAATGAGACTAGCATTTGATTTGATGTTTTATTGTGTTCTTCATACTTTAACTTTTTTCAGAGATAAGAGTGATAGGGAGAAGGATGCCTCTTTTTCTATTCTACTGGCAGCAGGATGCTCTTACCAACTGCTTAAGTAATGGGAAGACTTCCTTTTTTGGATATAAGTACTTTAATGTAGATTTCTTTGAAGACCAAGCAAGCATAAGGGTTTTGAAAGGTGTGGGAAGCATCTAGGAGTACAAGAAGCTTTAAATTTTGTCTGAAAGCAAACCAAAAGACTATCGTTATCAGTATTATTTTTGCCACAATACATCTCTAGTCTTGAGGTCATTTTCTGTGGCCTTATGATTCAGTGAAAACAGATAAAGCATAAAGAAATCCCAGGGATGGAACAATGCTGCTGGATGTTAGTGTAAAGAGCAGTGAGGTCACATGTGTGCCTGCAGACTTTGAAAGCAGACTGTCACTTACTGGGGTTTGGTTTATGTTGCGCAATCAGGAATGCTGGGCATTCCGACTTAAAATTATTTTTAATTTGTACTTTTCATGAATTCTTTGGTTACTACGTAAATAAATGTGTTTTGTTTTGACATTGCCATACATATATAAGATTACACTTTGTACCCACCTGCCCTCCATGTCCTTCTTCCTTCCTCTCTCACTGATCCCTTCCCCTGGCTTCTACATTCAATTACTCTTGTTCACCCTTTCCCTCTTTTTAGATCTCTTCCTTTCCACTTCTAATCCCTTCCTCCACCCCACCCCAGACAAATACTGCATATGAGAGAAAAATGGAAAAAATGCAGTATTTGTCTCTCTGCATCTGGCTTAGAGAATACCACCCAGTCAATGTTCCCATTAGAAATCCTGGCTGCAGAATCCGTTCGGGATTCCCTTGCTCCCTCCAGTCTCAAGGTTTGTATTAGGCATATGACAAGTGACGGTTATCACTTCTAAGGCTGTTGTCTGCAGTCTTTCTTTCTCACTCAGTACAGCCCTGGAGCTCAAGTGCTCCAGATGGAAGAGCTATAAGAAGATGGAAGTCTGCTTTACCACGTACAGAGTCCCCCATAAGAAAGATGTGTGTGTGTGTGTGTGTGTGTGTGTGTGTGTGTGTGTGTGTGTATGAAATTCCTCAGGCTTACATAGATTGCAACAGCCATATTAACTCATCCCAACCATATCTACTAAGCAGTTTATGCAAGGTACATATGTTCCTAGTTACAGACTTCCCCTATGCCTATGAAAGTAAGCACACTCTAGAAGGGATTATTAAGAATTGTTGGCACTATCTCAACTATGTATTATGTCTAGTCTCAAGTTCAGTAAGATGAAGCATTTATAGCCACATATGAAGCTATATGCTGAAAAGGGCTTCTTCAACTCAACACACTAGATGGATTTTTATGATAACGACAACAACAACAGCTATTTTTGTGAGGGAGAAGAAGCAGCCTGGAAGTAGGTTATGGAAGCCTCACTGAAGGATGAACGTGTAAATGGAAATGGATAAGAACCAGAGAATTGTCAAGGATCACAGAAGGATTGAAATGACCTGTCAAAATGTTCCCGAAGACGGCTTTCACCACTCAGAGCAACCTGGGGCCCAAGAGGAAAAATAATGGTGGTCATTATCACCTGGGGACCTGCTAAATACAAATGGCTAGATTCATATGAAGGATTCTTTTTCTGGAGCCTGTGGCAGATATGGATGAAAACACGCTGATAGAGAAGGGATGAGCTTTTTGAGGTGACCTGACGCACTTTCTTTATCATTTTTGCTCATCTTAAATGGATTTTAAGCATCCTAAAATGTCCACCATGTGTTCCTTTCCTGTGGCAGATTTACAGAGTGCGACAGGAAATCCATTTCTTTTCCTGTAGATGCTAAATTCATTACCTTAACACAAGATTCAGACTTACTCTTTGCACTTGTTGCCATAGCAACCAGTTTCAGGCATTTTTTTTTCTTTCTATTTTTCCTTCCACTGGAAGCAGAGTAGTTAAATGTAGCAGTGAGAACAGTATCCATTAAAACATTTAAAGGTACATAGCATAGTTATACCATGGGGCTTTCAATATTGCCTCCACTGTAATTATATTTTTCCTAAATCTCTAACCACGTTATAGGTCCCCAGAAACAAGCAAAATCTAACATTCTTTAAGATGCTTTCATGAAAATATATCCTTTGCTCTATTTCAAATTTATTCACAGAAGTGAGAGTTGTTCAAAACATTATAAGTAATATATTTTTTTTTTCATATTCGTCCTGAGGAATTCTCTCTAGAGATGTCATTGTTATTGGGGAATCCTGGAAAAGCACTAGCTTTAAGTGATCTAAGTGCCATACAGCTGCCGTACAGCTCTGCATAATGTATTAACATTTTTCCATACTCACCATGATTACAGACTTCCTGATTTCCTAAGTAAAAAGAAGAATAATTATAGAAAATAAAATAAATTTTGGGTTACTACCAAAGTGTTAACTTAGAATGATAACTGATGAGAAGGAAAGACTATCTGGTAGGCTCGCTTGAGTCTTAGGGGAATTCTAATTTTGAAGATGCACTATACAATGTATCCACACATATCCTAAGAGGGATTGTGGGTATCCACACATCACAGTCACAGAACAGATCGTATACTGGGAGTCGCCAGGTATGCCACCAGTAGGGTGAGGACTAAGCGGCAGCAGCCATCTAGGATGCAGTTTTCATAGCCCATACACTCAAGTCCTTCTAGTTTAGCTTTGGTTATCTGCTCATATTTAAATATAGTAACCACAAATGATGCTGAGGTGCAAGACTGTTCTAAGGAGGAAAGCTAATAGGTTTTACATCTCAAGGCATCTGTATCCTAGAGATGAAAAAAGGGGTGATGGTTTCTAAGGGGTCTATTTAAAGCTCTTCTCTCTTCCTCATGTTCATCCTTACTGTACTTCTCAACAGTAATAGTTTGCACTTGGCAATTACCTAAATTTCCCTTATATTCATAGGTCTGAAAAAAAAACAGATCTACACAATAAGATTCTATGATCGTATATTTCCATTTCATTCTTCTTCATTTATAAGGTATATTAGATTTCTTATTAAATATTGTTGTATCGATCACAAGTTGAAATCTTAGTAATGTATTTTTAAAGATTTATTTATTTTACTTTGTGTGTGTGTGTTTGTGTGCTTGCCTATCTGTATGCATATCACATGCATGAAGGTGCCTGGGAAATCCATAAGAGGGTGTTGGATTTCTTGGCATTGGAATTGCAAGTGGTTGAGAACTGCCATGTGGGCACTGGGAACTGGACCCTGGTGCTCTTCAAGAGTATTTACTCTTAACGACTAAGCCATATCTACAACCCCCTCAGTAATGTATTTTGGTAACACACTGCCTTATGCAACCCCAAAACGCACCCATTGATCAATGAATATTTCATCTGAAACTGTCTAGTAGGAGATATGAGCAGAAAGAATGAAATAGATAAGGAACATAGAAAACCCAAGAAAACAATGGGTGTGAACTCAGAAACTTCAGAACTTCAGTGCTTGAAGATACCTCAGGGGTTAAGGAAATATTTACACAGTAGGATAGTATTTTAGAGACCTGGTCTAATGCACAGGAATTTCAGCAACAAGATCTTAGTCATAGGCCATCATCTGTGTTAGGAAGAAATGAATAAACCACTAGTGACAAATTAAGTGGGAATGGAATTTGATATATAGTAATTCAGGAAGTGTTTCCGGTCAAAACCAATGATGGCCAGTGAAAGACTTCCTAGGCCATGAGAACACTAAGAACTAAAGCTTTCATCGGAAAGAGCTACTCCTGGGGCCCTGTATGATCAGACAGAATATGTGTAAAAATAATGTTTTAGGAAATTGGGTGAAGAAAACACAGTCTGCAAGAATGTTCATGAGCCAACGTCAGGGGGCTGTGCTAGGGTACTCGTCATGAAATGATGGGTAAAGAAAGGACATTAGTATTTTAAGAAAAAAATGATAATACTGAGTAGTTAGTTATCAGATGATAACTTAAAAGTCACTATTTTGTATAGGGGAAAAAAAAACCTATCTACAGTTGATTATTTTATTTTCTTTAAAAAACACCAAAATCCCTGTTTTACTTTGATTTTTGTTGTTGTATGTTTTTTTTTTTCTGTAGAAATAAGATGAGTCCAGGAATTCTATGGTGTGAAATTTCATTTTTTTGAATAGCAGTGGGCATTATTTGCTTGGGTTCACTGATGCTATGTTTAAGGAAATTGGTATGGAAATGCTTAAAATATTTTCAGTTTCGGTTTCAGATGGTAAATAGTGATAAGTAAAATCCACTGAAATAATATCATTTTTGAGTTCTCAGTGATTAAAAAAAAAACCTATAAAGAATCTCAAGACCAAGAAGTCTGAGAACTGCTGATGTTTACAAACTGTGAATGTACTCTTTTTTTTCAGTGTGGAGAAATCCTGTGGGACTCTAAAGCTGGATAAATACTCAGTGAAGAAGGTCTCAGAAGGCACAATGTGGCCTGTGAGTGAGTGAACCTGGTGATAAAGCCAAGTTATTATTATTATTATTATTATTATTATTATTATTATTATTATATTGTTATTTAGTTTACTCTGAGGAATCTCTTACTCTCCAGCATCCACCAATTTGAGAATCATAACTTAGAAAATATTTAACAAAAGCTCTTCCTGGTGGTGTTTTCTGAATGATCACTGGGAAAGTATTCCAGTTCAATAATTATATCTGACTCAGAAATTAGTACAGAGAACTTCAACTGCTGCACATTTTGCCTTGATCATCCAACAAACAAAATTAGGTAATAACCTGAGGTTGGCAAATAACTGTGTTTAACTTGGAATATAAAAGGCTGAGACACAATGTGTCATACCATATCACAATAGAAACATGACATTTATGGTTTTTATCCATGCAGGAAATACATCTGTAGCCAATTAGCTGGGAATGCGCAGATGAAATCTGCATAAGGAAGCAAACCAAATTCGTTTGTATGCCTCTCAGTTGTTTCAGGGAAGAATGCTTGACATGTTACATCCACACAGATTACACAACAGAATGAAATACTTCTTTAACTCATTATGAAGCAATGGTGCTTTGGAGTCAGAGTAGGGAAAAAGCAAATCATTAGCCCTGTCACCATGATGGCACTGCCTATGGATTCTCCTGAGAGGGCAGGTCCTGCGCCCCATCTAATACAGGCTTAGATACACATCTCGGCTCATTGTACTTTGTGGATGGCTCTGCATTGCCTAATTCCTAACTTCCCTAGCCTCAAGAATATTCTGGGTGCTCAAATAGTTGGTCGACAAAATAACATGATCAAAGTGTCACAGTCGTGGAAAATAAAAGTTGAAGAACTGTTCCAGAGTTGGGGATTGAGGAGACATGGTATCTAAGTATGTTTGAGCTGGGACTGAATCTAGATCAGGAAAAGGGGATTAGTGTGATAATTGGCAAAATCTACAAGCTGTAGATCTGATGCCAATACTGCCTTGGTGTTAATTTCTTGATTTTGACTTTTTTTTTTCCTATAAGGAGTCTGGAAGAAGCAAATAGGGAAGTCATTTGCTTTTTTTTTTTTTCAAAAAAAAATTTCCTCTTAAAATTATTTAAAAGTTAAAGCTAAAAAGTTATAGATACTTACTAATGAACTCATTTATACCTCATAATGGGTGATGGTTGAGAACTCAGGCTGTGTCAGCAAAATTTCGGTTTGAGTTCCAACTCTATTACGTATCCGCTAGAAGGATAACTTTAAAAAGAATTATTGTGTTTCAGTTTTTTCTGTAAAGTGGAGAAAATAATGCTTCTTGCCTTTCTATATGATTGTCAATACTGTGAATCAAGTGCTTAGGAAAATGTTAGATTTCGTAAATGTTTGTTAGAATTATGGAAGTTTTTTTTTTTTACAGTGACAATGTTTCATATTAGAATATCAGAGTGCACTGCAATATTATTGATTCTCTAGCTATACTCTATTTCTAGCTGTAAACACATACATCTACCTGTGTATATAAATGTAAGTTATTGGTCCATGAAGAAGCTAATAAATGTGATGATGCTTTATCTGGCCCTAGGAAAGCAGAGGAGTTAAGTTCTTAACAAGGTGTTTCTAGGAGACTTGACTCCTGTAAGATGATTCACTAATAGCTCAAGACAGAGAACACTCCTGAGAAATAAAATGATGCAGAAGAAATGAATTTCTATCCAGTAAAAGAGGTCCTGAAAGTGTGCATTTTTTATTTTATTTTATTTCTTGAAAATGTTATTTTTATTTTATTTTATTTCTTGAAAATGTTATTTTTAATGTGTGCATCTGCTTTGAACTATTACAATAAAGCACAGAGGGGTGAATGTGGTTAAGATTAGCTTCAGAGACCTCAACATTCCAACACAACAATGCCCGCAGGAACGAGGGAGGGTGTTCTAATAATGTAAGCCATTAGCTGTGGGAAAACTGGACCCGGGATCATAACGCGCAGTTGGTCTGGTGTTGTGTAGTTCAGTGCATTTCATTCCCATCCCCTGACTTTTCTGTTAGGACCAGCTGTGGTGCAATGGATTCGCCAAATTTTGTATTCTCCCTGCTACTCACTTTATAAACTCAGCAATCCTTTTAGAAACTGAAGCCTTCATGACACAGCCATGGCTTTAACATAGCGAACATTGTATTTAACCAAGTGGAGGAACTTGATCATTTGAACCAAGAACACTTACTAATTCATTCTTTTGGTTTGGGTTGTAATCTTCAGCTTCTCTTCAGAGGTAGTCGAACAAGAGTCACTAAATTACAAACAGAAGAAGGAGATCCCACATAGGAGCAGAGCCTCATATCAAGGGTTGTTCAGTGACCAGTGACTAGGGATCATAAAGATAAATGGTATCTGGCAGAGAGCTAGAATCCCACAAATGCTGTTCAAGGGATGGAAAAGGCTGAAGAAACACTGCCCACATCTCTTTCCGCTTCTCCCAGTACCTCTGCCTAGCCAATTATGCCAGAAAGCTAGCTTGCAAGGAAACCTGGCAAACCTGCCTTGCAGGAATGGAACATGGAAGGATATTCTTGTCAGCAGGCATAGACAACAAAACACCTCTGCCCGTGTCTGAAACAACTGATGGAAATAGAGCTACCACTTTGGCATAGACACTGTTCTCTAAGAACTCTATGCAGGTGCTGCTTCTTTAAATTTTCAGAGCAAACCTCTGACGTGGTTATTATTAACTCTACTTGGAAGATGAGACAGAATCTGAGAGAGGTTCTGGTTTGTGTCTGAGATCTCAAAGCCAGAACGGAACAGATGCCACCTGGCTCTGTATGGATTCTCTTTCCTTTCTTCTATTTCTAGGCAGCAGTTAAAAAACCTCGATTTTTGTATTGTGCTTGAAACTGTGGAGTCTCTATCTTTAAAGCTGAAAGACATACAGCACAACTCATGTAGTTTTGATTTCCTAAACACAAAAACTGACGTTTGGAAATGTTTGCTTAAAATTTCAAAGCATAGCAAGAGTGAAAACTATATGTTTCCTTACAAAGTTGAAATTTTCACCATTGTTTAGCTTAAGTGTTATAGATTCTCTCTATAAAACCAATGGGGAGTTTCAGTGAGGAAAGGCATGAAGAACTCAGGCAGAAGAGGGATTGCCTTGAAGAGGCTGGGTAACAGCTCATGTGCATGCTCTCCACCTCTATTTGTTCTTAAGTAGGGAGCTTTGCTGTCTTCTGGCATTGAAGGGAATTAAAGAACCTGGGGATCAAGAGCATGGCTTGAGCTCAGCCTGCTTGCCCAGGGAATGGGAAGTGAAAGTGATTAGGAGTGATTACAGTGGTTTTAAGTATGCAATAGACTTGTGACTGGAATTTGGATTGCACCGCGACACTCCAAGACTGTTAAATAAAGTTTACATTGAATCAGGGGGCAGAGCTAGTGACTAGCTGAACAGAATTGGCCATAGAGAAGCCAGCAATTTGGATAGAGAAGACACACAGGAAGGAAAGGGTGGGAACTTGAGTTTGGCATTTCCTTTTGGTTTTGGGATGAGTGAAGAGACATGTCTCTTGCTGGGTCTCTGGCCAAAAAGCAAGGTCAGTTAGTTGCTTCTTGGCTTCTCTGGTCTAGCAGGTTTTCATTCTCACATCTGACTTCCAAGCCTTTGTTGGTAAATAAAATGATAGAGACTTAGTTTAAACCCACATATTGTGGCAGCAGCAGAGCTGGAGCTGCGGGGCCTCAGGCTGCAGTCTGAATGGCTGGCAGGGCATTGGCTATGGGCATAGGGCCCACAGGTGATAATTAAAATATCAGTGGATACATTTGCAGCTGCTAAGATGACATAAAAACACCATAGAATACCTGCTCAAACCAGCTGGAAGTGAACAGGATGAATATGAGATGGGTCAGCCACTGTGAGTGTATGCTTTTTTTCAGTAGTGTTCAAGTTTCTGGACAAGAAATGAAAGAGTGAGTCTGGGTGGGAAATGCCCCCTGTAAGCTCGTGTGATTGAATACCTGGTCCCCAGCCCATGGCTGTCTTGAGGAGGTTGTAGGAACTTTAGGAGGTGGAGGCTTACTAGAAGTGGGTCACTGGAGATGGGTTAGGAGGTTTCCTAGTCCAGCTCCCTTCTGGTCCCCTCTCTGTTATCTGACTAGAGATATGACATGTCAGCAGGCTTCCTGATCCTGCCTCCATGCCTTTCCTGCTACAATGAAATGTGCACCCCTAGAATCGTGAGACAGAAGAAACTTTTGCTTTTTTAAGTTTCTTCTTCTCAAAAAATTTGCCACAGAAATGGGAAAAGTAATGATATAGGATGTTGCTGTTCAATACAGAAGTCACTAATCACATTTCTGCTGCTACAAACTAAGGTGTGATACAAGTGGAAATATACATCAGGGTTTAAAACAAAAGATAGACTATGAAACAGAACAATGTGTTAAACATTTATTCCAGACTGAAACTAGTTAATGTGGTAGTGAGAAGGTTAGTGGAAATTATACGTGTGGCTTGAACTGTATGCATAAAATGTCCCTATTTGAGCGATTTAGTTCTGAAGTGAGTTTATAGATTCAAGACAGCCTTTCAAAGTACTATCTTTAAACAAATCGTTTAATGGATGTATAGGACATTAGAATGATATTTTGAAATATTAGAAAAATTATGACAATATAAAAATAAGACATACCGTTTTAACACACTCATAATTATGATCATTGTTGAATAATTTTTGTGTTTTTCATGAAAATTTGAAGACAGAGTCATAAACTAGTATATAGATAGGAAAGTGAACAATTTCCTTGTCTTGGTCTTTATATTATATTAATTCTAGATTCACCCTCAGATGTTGGCAATATAAAAATAACTACTATTATGCTGAATGTTCAGACTGAGACTGGGTAGGCATTCAGAAACTTGGGTTGTTTTTTCCGCTCAAGCTATTCCCAGTGCTATTGACAAATCCTTCCCATTTGAAGCGGAAGCCGAGAGATAAGTGTACATAGGTTTAGCATGCATTGTTTGTTGCATTTATGTTTTTAAGTTGTATGGATAGCTAAAAAAATAAAACTCTAATGTGTTGCTGGGTTTATCTCCTGGTCCTGCCTGGCCCACGGTCAGGACAAATCTCTCTCACTCACCAATCCTGCAGCTGCTCGAAACCAAATAAACACACAGATGCTTATATTATTTATAAACTGTATGGCTGTGTGGCTCAGGCTTCCTGCTATCTAGTTCTTATATCTTAAATTAACCCATTTCTATTAATCTATAAGTTGCCACGTGGCTCGTGGCTTACTGGTACTTTACATCTCGCTTTTCATGGCGGCGCCTGGCAGCATCTCCTGACTCAGACTTCCACTTCCCAGAATTCTCCTTTCTCCTTGTCCCACCTATACTTCCTGCCTGGCTACTGGCCAATCAGCACTTTATTTATTAACCAATCAGAGGAACACATTCACAGCATACAGAACATCCCACAGCACTAGTGTTCAAATTATTTTCGACATGAGTGTCAAGTTAAAACAGCAGGGGAATGGCAGTCTCTTCAGTAAAGGTATTGGTAAAGTAGATAGTGTACAAGGAGAAGAATGATGTGATATCCTAACATTATTCTACAGACAAAAATTAACTCAATGTTAATAGCATAACACTTTAATCTTCGAAACTTATAGAAAAAAAACATAAGGGGAAAACTTCACAGCATTTGTTATGTTTGGAAATTGTTTCTCAGTAATGACATAAAATTATAGGTAACTAAAGCAAAAATTGACAGATAAGATTGTGTCAAGTTAACAGCTCCTACACATGATAGGAAACACCCAAGAGAGTAAAGGTCAGCCTGTGGGGTGGCAAAAACCATCTATAAAATATGCATATACAATGGATCAATATCTGACACACATTAAGAACTTCTACAGCTAAACAACAACAAAAATATTCAAAGCAAGAAGTGAACAAGTGACTTGAATAGACATCTTACAGAAGGAAAGACACAAGCTGCTAGAATACATCTAGAAAGTTCCTAATGACACTGAACGTGAGAGAAAAGAAAACCAAAATTGCAATGTCATCTCATGCTGCTCAAGAGGGATGTCACAAACTAAACAGAAAATAGCAAGTGTTGATGATGATGTGGTGAAGTCAGAATTGGTCCTGGGAGGGTAAACCATGTGGATATGAGGGAAAAGCCTGGTTTTTGCTCAGAAAGTTAAATATAGAATCATCATATGATCCAACAGTCTCACTATTAGGTCTGTCCTCAAAAGAATGGCAAAAAAAAAAAAAAAAGAAAATCTCAGAGAGATTTGTGTACTTATGTTCACAATTAGCCAGGCAGTGGTAGTTCATGCCTTTAATTCCAGTACTCAGGAGGCAGAGGCAGGTGGATCTTTATGAGTTCGAGGCCAGCCTGGGCTACAGAGTGAGTTCCAGGAAAGGCGCAAAGCTGTACAGAGAAACCCTGTCTAGAAAAAACAAAAAAGAAAAAAAAATGTAGCCAACAGTTATAAATAGCTTGCTGATAGCTGAGTGGATAAAGAAAGAGATATATCTGTGTGATGAAATATTCTGCCTTAAATAGAGATACTGTTCTATGCTACAACATAGGTGATCCTTCTGGTACATCAAAATAAGGAAAATAAGATATTTGTAAAAGCTGAATACTATATAATTTCACTCATCAGAAAGTAGAATGGTGGTTGCCAAGATATAGGAAGGAGGGAGTAAGGCAAAGGTGATATTTGGTGAATTTAAAGTTTGGGTTTTCCAAGCTGAGAAAGCTCCAAAGATCTACTGAATAACATTATCAACATATATTAAAGGCTATTGAAAAACACTTGTAAAATGACTAACACAGTAAATTCTTTTCTTATTGATGGTCAGTTTTATCTTATGCTCTCTTATCTGACTATAACAGCAAAAAAAGACCTTGGAAATATGGCATCAACTTCTCCCATGACAGGAAAAAGGTCATCAAGTGTTGGTGAAGTGTGAAGCATTTAGCAACTGACCTGTACTTGGTAAGACACCTCACGATCTTCTCCCAAACAGTTTCTGTCAGACATGTGGTCTCTCTGTCTGTCTATTTGTCTGTGTGTGTACATTTATGAAGCATGTGTGAAGGCAGAGGCCAGCCTCAGGTGTTGGTCTTTACCTCTCACTTAGTTTGAGACACCATCTCTCATTGGCCACTGCATTCACCAGGGCTGGCCCAGGGACTTTTGGGAATTCTTGTAGCTCCCCCTTCCATCTCTAAGGACCCTGGGGATTACAGATGTGCAATGGGGATTATGGGATCTGAACCTCCTGCTTTCATGGCAAGCACTCTTACCCACCGAGCAATCTCTCTAGGCCCCAAATGTGACTTTTTATGTTTATGTGATAAATATAGGTTATTCAAGATAGAATATAGAGGGTGCCACTTATAATAGAAATAAGCAATATCAATGTCTTTAAGAGTTGTTTAGTATCTTATTTCTTGTTTCAAAAGTAGAAATACTTTTTTCTCAAAACACAGTTATATCTCCTCTGAGTATTAAAAAAAAATATACTCAGTGGTCCCAATTATGTTCACAAACTTTTATGTTTCCTTCTGTACACTATAAAAATCAGGAGCTATGGTGCTCATTATCAGTAGTCTTGGTGAACAAAAAAGTGTATCGATTCATCGATGTGCAGCTGCAATGAGTTTTATCTGTAGCAGCAGCACATTCTGTTGCTGTACACATGTGTGAATTCGTCATTATCGATCCAAGTGAACTTTGCCAGTCAGTATCCAGCTTGCAAAGCAGTCATTGTGTCCTCCAGTCATATCTTCAGTGGAAAATTTCAGAGGAAAACAGAACAAACAAGCACCTAGTACTTCTGACTCATATGTATCCCACACACAGAGGAATGGAACTTGTGCTGTATTTGTGATTGACACTTGTAGAACCATAAAGCCAAATTATAGCAGCACACAAATACAATGGCAATTGTCCTTATAGTTTTTTAAAACAAACAAACAAATAAATAAATAACTTGATTATTTATTTTACCTCCTAGCCACAGTTTCTTTTCCCTCCTCTCCTCCCAGTCACTTCCCCCACCTGCTCTGTTCCCACCTCACAATCCACTCCTCCTCTGTTTCTGTTTAGGAAAGGGCAGGCCCTCCATGGAGATCAACAAAACATGGCATATCCAGTTGCAGTCAGACTAAGCACTTCCCTGCATATTAAGGCTGGGCAAGACGACCCAGTATGAGGAACAGGGTCCCAAAAGCCAATAAAAGAGTCAGAGACAGCCCCTGATCCCACTGGTAGGAGTCCTGCAAGATGACCAAGATACACAACTGTAACCTATATGCAGAGGGCCTAGTTCAGTCTCATGCAGGCTCCTTGGTTGTCAGTTCAGTCTCTGTGAGCCCCTATGAGTTCAGGTTAGTTGATGCTGTGGGTTTTTTTGTGGTGTTCTTGAAACCTCTGGCTCCTACAATCCTTTCTCACCCTCTTCTTAAGGATTCCCCAAACTCTGCCTACTGTTTGGCTGTGGATCTGCATTTTTTTTTTTTAAATCAGTTACTGAATGAAGCTTCTCTGATGACAATTGGACTAGGCACCAATACAGTCACAGGAGATGGCCAGTTTACGATATGTATCCAACATTGTTAGGAGTCTTAGCTAGGGTCATTCTTGTAGATTCCTGGGAGATTCTTTTGTACTAGGTTTTTACTTCACCCTGAAATAACCCCCCTCCTTTTCATTAGTCTCTTTCAATACTCTCACCCTCCAACCCCTCAAACCCTTATTGCTCATGTTCCCATCCCCACTCACCCTCAGTCCACTCACAAAATACCTTCTATTTCCTTTTCCCAGAGAGATCCAGGCATCTCTCCATGAACTGTCCCTGTTACCTAGTCTCTCTGGGTCTGTGGGTTGTAGCATACTTATCCTTTATTTTACAGCTAATATCCACGTATGAGTGAGTACATACCCTATTTGTCTTTCTGTGTCTGGGTTATCTCACTCAGGAATGTTTTTTTTTTTTTTTTCTAGTTCCATCTATTTGCCTTCAAATTTCCTGGTGACCTTGTTTTTAACAGTTAAGTAATACTCCAGTGTGTAAATGTACCACATTTTCTTTATGCATTCATTGGTTGAGGGACATCTATGTTGTTTCCAGGTTCTGTCTATTACAAATAAAGCTGCTATGAACATAGCTGAGCAAGTGTCCTTGTGGTATGATTGATCATCCTTTGGATATATGCCTAAGAGTGGTTATAGCTGTGTCTTCTGGTAGATTGATTCCTAGTTTTCTGTGAAACTGCCACACTGACTTCCAAAGTAACTGTAAACACACTCACTCCCATCAGCAATGGAGGAGTGTTCCCCTTGCTCCACATCCTCTCCAGTATGAGCTGTCACTTGTGTTCTTGAACTTAGTCATTCTGACAGGTGTAAGATAGAATCTCAGAGTCATTTTGATTTGTATTTTCCTGATGGCTAAGGATGTTGAACATTTCCTTAAGTGTTTCTCAGCCACTTGAGAGTCTTCTGTTGAGAATTCTCAGTTTAGATCTGTACCCCATTTTTAAACTGGATTATTGGGTTTGTTGATGTCTAGTTTCTTGAGTTCCTTACATATTTTGGAAATCAGCCCTTTGTCAGATGTGGCATTGCTGAAGATTTTTTTTCTTATGACTGCTATTTTGTCCTTTTGATGGTGTTCTTTGCTTTACAGAAACTTTTCAGTTTCATGTGTCCCATTTATTAATTGTCCATCTTAGCACCTATATTATTGGTGTTCTGTCCAGGAAGTTGTCTCCTGTGCCAGTATGTTCAAGGGTATTCCTCACTTTCTCTTCTCTCAGCTTCAGTGTATCTGGATTTATGTTGAGATCTTTGATCCACTTGATTTGAGCTTTGTGCAGGGTGATAGATATGGATTTATTCTACATGAAGACATCCAGTTAGACCAACACCAGTTGTTGAAGATGCTTTCCTTTTTCCATTGAATAATTTTGGCTTCTTTGTCAAAAATCAGATGTCCATAGGCATGTCAGATTTATAAGGGTCTTTGATTCAATTTCATTGATCCACCTGTTTGTTTTTATGCCAATACCATGCAGTTTTTATTACTATAGCTTTGTAGTAGAGTTTGAAATCAGGGATGGTGATACCTCTTGAAGTTCTTTTATTGTACAGGATTGTTTTTAGCTATACTGGATTTTTTGTTTTTCCATATGAAGTTGAGTATTGTTCTTTCAAGGTCTGTAAAGAATTGTGTTGGAATTTTAATGGGGATTGCATTGAATCTGTAGATTGCTTTTGGTAAGATGGCCATTTTTACTATGTTAATGTTACTGATTCATGAGCATGGGAGATCTTTCCATCTTCTGATATTTCCTTCAATTTCTTTCTTCAAAGACTTAAGTTCTTGTCAAATGGGTCTTTCACTTGCTTGGTTAGAGTTACACTAAGATATTTTATCTTATTTGAGGCTATTGTAAAGGGTGTTGATTCTTTGATTTCTTTTTCAGCCTGTTTATTGTTTATACATAGGAGGGCTATATATTTATAGGAGGGCTAGCTAAAAAAACCAAAAAACTGATTTTTTTTTGGAGTTAAAATCTTGTATCCAGCCACTTGACTAAAGGTGTTTATCAGCTGTAGGAGTTCCCTGGAATAATGTTACTTGGACGTCTTCCTTTCTAATTTGTGTCCTCTTGATTTCCTTAATTATCTTGGCAATGTTCCTTCTGTTTCTATTTTGTGCAATAATTTGAGAAGCATCAGTATTAACTCTTCTTTTAGAATTCTGTGTTAAAATCATCTGGCCCTGGGCTTTTTGTTGTTGTTGTTGGGAGACTTTTAATGACTACTTCTATTTCCTATGGGTTATAGGTCTATTTAAACTGTTTATCTAATCTTGATTTAACTTCAGTAAATGGTATCTATTCTCTCTCTGCCTTTTATTTATTTATTTATTTATTTATTTATTTATTTTGGTTTTTCGAGACAGGGTTTCTCTGTGTAGCTTTGTGCCTTTCCTGGAACTCGCTTTGGAGACCAGGCTGGCCTCGAACTCACAGAGATCGACCTGCCTCTGCCTCCCGAGTCTGGGATTAAAGGCGTGCGCCACCACCGCCCGGCTCTCTCTGCCTTTTAATTACTTTGGATAAGGGTTTATCCATTTTGTTGTTTTTCTCAAAGAACCAACTCTTTGTTTCATTGGTTCTTTGTATTGTTCTTTTTGTTTCTATTTTATTGATTTCAGCCCTCAGTTTGATTATTTACTGTCATCTGCTCCTCTTAGGTGTGTCTGCTTCTTTTTGTTCTAGAGCTTTCAAGTGTGCTGTTAAGTTGCTAGTATGAAATCTCTCTGAATCCTTCATGAAGGCACTTAGTGCTATGAACTTTCCTCTTTGCATTGATTTCATTGTGTCTCATAAGTTTGGGTATGTTGTACATTCATTTTAATTGAATTCTGGGAAGTCTTTAGCTTCTTTTTTTATTTCTTCCTTGGTCCAGTGGTAACTCAGCAGAGAGTTGTTCAGTTTCCATGAGTTTGTAGACTTTCTGTTGAAATCTAGATTTAATCCATGGTGGTCTGATAAAATACAGGGGTTATTTTAATCTTTTTGTATTCGTTGAGATGTGCTTTGTGACTAAGTATATAGTCAGTTTTGGAGAAGGTTACATGTGGCGCTGAGAAGAAGGTACATTCTTTTGTGTTTGGGTGAAATGTTCTGTAGATATCTGTTAGGCCTATTTGAGTCATAATGTCTGTTAGCTCCATTATTTCTATGTTTAGTTTCTGTCTCCATCACCTGTCCACTGGTGAGAGTGTGATGTTAAAGTCTCCCACTATTATTGTGTGGGGTTATATGTGTGATTTAAGCTTTAGTGATGTTTCTTTTGTAAATGTGGGTGTCCTTACATTTGGGGCATAGATGTTCAGAATTGAGACATCATTTTTGTCATTTGAGACATCATTTTCCATTTGATGGATATGTAATGCCCTTCTCCATCCCTTTTGATTAATTTTGGTTGGAAGTCTATTTTGTTAGATAATAGGGTAGCTATACCAGCTTGCCTCTTAGGTCCATTTGATTGGAAAATCTATTTCCCATCCTTTACTCTGCAGTAATGTTTATCTTTGATGTTGAGGTGTATTTCTTGTATGCAGCAGAATGATGGAATCTGTTTTCATATCCATTCCATTAGCCTGTGTTTTCTTTTTATTGATGAGGGATTTATTTTGAGGGATATTAATGACCAAAGATTAATTCCTGTTATTTTGTTATTGTTATTGATAATGTGTGTGTATCTGTGTATATTTGTGTGTTTCCCCTTCTTTGGGTTTTGTTTATGTGAGATTATATGTTGCCTGTGTTTTTGTGGGTGTAGTGAACTTCTGGAAGTTAGAGTTTTCCTTTTAGTACCTTCTGTGGGGCTGGGTTTGTGTATAGCTATTGTTTACATTTGACTTTGTCATGAAATATCTTGTTTTCTCCATCTATGGTGATTGACAGTTTTGCTGGGTATAGTAGTCTGGGCTGGCATCTGTGGTCTATTAGAGTCTGTAAGACATCTATCTGTCCAGGCCCTTCTGGGTTGTAGGGTCTTCACCGAGAAGTTGGGTGTGATCCTAATAGGTATGCCTGTATATGCTACTTTGCCTCTTTCCCTTGCCACTTTTAATATTCTTTCTTTGATCTGCATGTTCGGTGTTTTAATTATTATGTGGTGAGTAGATTTTTTTTCCTGATCCATTCTATTTGGTGTTCTATAAGCTTCTTGTACCTTTATAGACATGTCCTTCTTTAGGTTGAGAAAATTTTCTTCTATGATTTTGTTAAATATATTCCCTGTGTTTTTGAGATGGGTTTCTTCTTCTATTTCTGTTGTTCTTATGTTTAGTCTTTTCATAGTGTCCCATATTTCCTGTTTTGTGTTAGAAATTTTTAGATTTAACATTTTCTTTGACTGATAAATCTGTTTCCTCTATCATGGCTTCAATGCCCAAGATTTTCTCTCCCATCTTTTAAACTCTGTTGGTGATGCTTGCAGTTTCTGTTCCTTTGCCCAGATTTTTTTTTTCAGGATTTCCTCCATGTGTGTTTTCTTTATTGCTTCTATATCCATTTTCAGGTCCTGAACCATTTCCCTCATGTGCTTGTTTCCTGGCTTTCTTTTAGGAATTTATTGATTTCTTCCAATTTTTTTGTTTGTCTTTTCCTCAATTTCTTTAAGGGATTTTTTTTCATACCTGTTTAAGAGCCCCTATCATCTTCATAAAGTCATTTTGAGGTTATTTTCTTATGCTTCAGCTGTGTTGGATTGTTCAGGTCTTGCTGTTATAGGATAGCTGGGCTCTGGTGATGCCATATTGCCCTTTTTGTTATTTGTTGTGTTCTTACACTGGTGTTTAGTCATCTGAATTTGAGATGAGTATAGCTCTAGGTGTTGATGCCTGTGTTTGTCTTTGTTGGATGGGTGTTTTGTTCCTTGGTTTCTCTTTCCTCTCTGGTCTTCTGGCCTGAGGATCCTAGACCCTGCCTGGCCTTTGGTAAAGCCAAACTCTTCTTCCAAAGTAGTAGGCCAGGATATGGAGCCCAGGGGTGAGAGTGCAGTATGAGGTGGTTGGACCTGCTTAAAGGGGTTTAGTGGACAGTGGGCACTGTCCTCTCTGGGGTTCCTGGGGTCCCTATATTTAGCCTGGCCTCTGGTAAAGTGGAAGTCTTCTGAAGAGATAAAGACATGAAAAGTGGAGTGGGAATGGGAGGATGTGTGTGTGTATGTGTGCAGTCTTGGGTTGTTGGGCAGGCTTAAAGGGGTTTTATGGGTGGTGGACAGTTCCTAGATCCTGCCTGGCCTCTGGTATAGCAGAAGACCTCTTCTAAAGTAATAAGCCAGGATATGGAGCCCAGGGGTGGGGATACAGTCTAGGGTCCCTAGATCCAGCCTGGCCTCAGCTAAAGTGGGAAGTTGTAGACCAGGACATGGAAAGTGCTTGGGGTGGGAGCAGAGAGCCTGCATATAGTCTGGGGCTATTGGGCAGGCTTAAAGGAGTTTTGTGGGTGATGGGTGATGACCAGCCTGGCCTTCTTAAGGCTGCTGGGGCTGTGGGCCCTAGTATGGAGCCCAGGGGAGGAAGTCTGTCTTTATAATTTACATGTTACCAATGTGATATAGAATGCACTAGTGTATTTTTAAGTCCTACACATTTACTCTCTTTCTAACACACACACACACGCACAAAACAAACAAACAAACAAAAACCACAAAACTCCCCTTTATGTTACCTTTGTCAATTGTCTCATAAACCATTCAACAGTAGCCTGTTGTACACTTATTTGGGTGAAGAGGAATTGTCGGAATATGGTCAAAAGAATGACCCATGGTGAACAATGAATGCCTTAGGGAACTGTGAGAGAGGTTCCAGGGAAAAAAGACCTTTCACCTCAGGTATATTTTGTTCCCTGGGTTGTTCTTGGATATGAGTTAATGCCTTCTATGCTAAACATGTGCATTCAATTTATAAAATGTATTTGTTCTTGCTGGATGTCAGAATATAGCTATAGAAGCCAATCTGGTCAGTGTGTCCTGAGTCTGGATATGGCCTCTGCCTTGTTTTCATGCTTTCCCAGATAGAATCTATAGTATATGCCAGGCAATTGTGTTTAAATTAGTCTGTCTTGAGAAAGCTCTGGGAAAGGGCTGCTCTGTTAATATTTAGTATGTGCTTATTGGTAAGTTTTTCTGATCATGTTTTTCTTAACTCAAACCACATTCCTTGGATCATTGCTTTCTTTGTTACATCTATGTATAAAAGTCCACTGAAACTGAAGTAAGGTTGTCTACAGCATTAGACTGTAGTCCCTCCCATTGTTTCAGGTCCTCAGATCCCAGGTTCAGCAGACAAGATCTGCACAGGTTGGCTGAAAAGTGAACAGGGAATATGACTTAGTGTTGCTTCAGTTCTTTCAGTTTCTTCTCCACAGGGAAATTGTCAATTTTTCCTGGGAATTTATCATTAGGCTTTCATTCTGGAAAAAATTTAATTGGTTTACCAGAGAGGAGCCTGTGCATTTTGAAAACTCTGTGAAAGCTTTTATGGCTCTGACCTGTGATTTGCTAATACTTTCAACAGAAAATGCACTGAGAACAATTGGCCACAGGTTCAATAATTTTCAATTCTCAGATACTTGTTATTTTGGAACCAATTTTCATTTTCTCCTACTCGAGTTACGTCTGTAATTTCATCTACAGGTTTAGCAGTCCCACACAGAGGATCATATCATATGGTATCCTGGGTTTACTTAATCATCCATGCGTCTTAGTTTTAGTAATTTATTGACTATTTTTTGCTGCATTTATGTTTTAATAAATACTATGGAAGCCATTGATCCATTTTTCTGAATTTTTGGTATATAGGATAATAACTATAAACAAAATGGATTGATTCTAAAACAGTATATTGACAAGACAATTCTTAACCTGAATGTTAAATACAGTGTATTAACTGTTTTAGCATTGCTGTTCACTGATCCCTTCAGTCATGTGACAGTGTTCAAAACTGTAATCAAATCTATTCCACTTCTTCTTCAGCCCTCAGGGCTTATGCTTTTGTGTGGAAATCAAAGGTCAGTACCAAATATCTTTCACAACTGCTTTTCCATCTTATTTTTTGAGGCAGGGATCCTCACTGAACTGGGACCTCACAAATTGGGCTCCACTGGCTGGGCAGCAAAGCCCAGAGATACTCTTTTCTTTATCCTCCCAGCACTGGGGTTATAGACAAATGCCTCCATACTCAGCTCTTGATAAGTGTCCTATGGATGTAAGCCCAGGTTCTCATGCCTTCACACTAAGTTCATTTCCAACAGAACATCTTCTCAGTCCCAAATTGCATCTTTTTTGAAGGCTCTCCTCTCAGTACTGTGTGTACCCTCTTCTTCCCTCAAACCTTACCTCTCACTTCTTCATCGGTCCTCATTGCTACTCTAACCTTTACCACTCTCAAATCATTACCATGTTTTATTTCTTCATGTAACATTTGCCAAATTAAATATTCTATCTATCTATCTGTCTATCTATCTATCTATCTATCTATCTATCTATCTATCTATCTATCATCTATCATCTGTCTATCTATCTACTATCCATCATCTATTTATCTATCTGCTATCTGCCATCATCTGTCTATTTATCATCTATCTATCTATCTATCTATCTATCTATCTATCTATCTATCTATCTATCAATCATTGTCATCATCATCATCTACCTCTGTATCTCTCTATTTCTATCTCTCTCTGTCTCTGCTTATGGATGCTTGATCCTATAGGGAATAATTATCATAACAGAGGTTAGTGGTGTAGTGAGAATGTAGACTTAGGTGGGCAGTCACATTCCCTAAGATATTGGCAATGGAGAGGAGTAATTAAATTCAAGAGTTGTCAGTGAATGTGGGATGTTATGTGGAAGTTGATAGAAACCAGAAATGTAGGTAAAAATGATTTATTTTAGCTGGATTAAAAAAACACATGAACTATGAAGAAAAACTGATGTGAAAGTTCAATTTCCTACTTCACTTAAAAAAATCAGATCAGTTATTTAACCTGTTTGAAAGTTACTTTCTTAAAGTCTGGTATATACAACTCCATGGAGTTGATGTAAGCAGTTTTGAAATAATGCCCCAGACAATGCCTGCCATACTACTGTTTGCTTGTAATTAATGATCATCCTAGCATGTAAAGAAAAGAGAAAATATAATGCTCTGAACATGTTGTTGGAAATTTGAATGTGTTATTATTCTTGATCTACAGGAAGATAAATAGGTCTTCCTTCAGAGGAAGGGGAAGATCTTGAGGGTATGGTGGAGAAATTATTCAATGAGAATATTGAGTTCATAGCAAAACATGTGGACAATTGAATGGCTGATCTATTGGACTTGTGGGAGTTGAGTTTTTAAAAAATACAAGTGGATGGAGATGAAGAGAAGAGATGAAGTGCATCTGGGTAAAGGGGACTTAGTCTTGGCTCACACTAAGTCAAAGATTCAGAGGTGGTACTTAGAGAAGACACTGGAAATGCGAGCTACACCAAAGTCCAGAGGACACACAGTTTTTTATCTGTGCAGAGTTTTTTAAAAATATTTTTAGTTTTTGAAAATTTTATACAAGGAGATTTATAATATCCGCTACCACCCCCCAACTCTCAGATCCTCTCCCACCTTACTACTCACTCTCTGACCAATTGAGTCCAAATTGTGTTGCCCAAGTACTCTTGAGACTGAGTCTTTCTCCTGGGGTGTGATCCAACTACCTACCAGTGTTCACGCCATTATTGAAAACTGGCTTCGCTTCTCCCAGCAGCTATGAAATTCAATAGCTCTTCAGGTAGTAGTGAGACTTCATGCCCATCCCTATCCTTCATCATGCTGTGATTTTTGTGTTACTTGAACTTGTGCCGGCCTTGGGCATGCTTTCACAACTGCTACTAGTTCGTATGAACAATTGCTTTGTTGTGTCAGGAAAGCATTGTTTTCTTGAAGTTATTCACTACCTCTAGCTCTTAGAATCCTTCTGTCTCTCTCTTTCATGAATATCCCTGGGCCCACAGGGAAGGGCTATGGTATAGAAATTCAGTTGGGGGCTGAGTGCTCCCCAGTCTCTTGTTCTCTTTACACTGACCAGTTGTGGGTCTCTGTGTTAATTGCAATGTACTACAAGAGAAGTTTCTCTGATGAGGGTTGAGCAATGCACTGATCTTTGGCTGTAGCAATAAGCCATTAGGAGTCATTTTAATACTATATCCATTTAGTAAAATAATAGTGATTGGTTGGTTGTCTTCTAGGGACAACCTATGACCTGTATAGACAACCTATGACCTGCCCCTAATATCAATACAAGGTATAAGTAACATCTTATAGTGTAGGCCTTAGATCCAATCAGAAAGTGATTGGTACTGCCATAACATTCATGTCATTACTGTACCAATGAGCATACCTTGCTAGTCCAGATGTTATTGTAGCTTTCATGGTGAGATACCTGGGTAAGATAATTACTTTTCTCCTCTGGTAGTGTGCATAGCACTTTCCAATACTATAAAAGCTAGCTAGTTCTCCAGGTCAGTACCAATCTTATTTTCCATATTGTGTGATTTAAGTATACGCTATCCTGATTAGCAGTGTCTTATTGGAAAGTTCTAGAGGGTACCCAAGAGCACTGGTAATAGCCTGTAATTGCATGAAGGTTTATGAGACACTATTGGCTAACAACTCAAAATCTATTTCTGATACCGGGTTTTTAATTTGGTACTCTGTGGTATGTAGTTGGGTTATTGTCCTCCTGTTATAGGGTATGTCTATTTAAAATATTTTTTGCGTGTGTGTGTGTGTGTGTGTGTGTGTGTGTGTGTGTGTGTGTGTGTGTGTATTTTACAGTACTAGGTTACCATATGGATTTTCAAAAGGGTTTTATTGTTATTTATTCCTCTCTCTATTCCCCCATCCACTTTTCCTATCTCAACCTCATTTAATCCTTACTGTTCCATTGTTCCCCTCTCCCTGTCCACTTTAGTCACTGTATTCTATCTCTCCTCCCTTGAGTGAGCCCCTCCTCCCCTACCCCCATGGCTCCTTACTAGTTTTCTAACATTTGCAGGTATTAGAAATGAAACACAGATTGTCTTTCTGGGTATAGTTTATCTTACATAGAATAATTGTTTCAAGTTCCATCCATTTACCTGTAAATTTTATTTTTCTTAACTGCTAAATAATATTCCATTGCATAAATGCACCATATTTTCATTATTCATTTACCAGTTGATGGACATAGAGAGGCTGTTTCTATTTTGCAGGGGGCTAGTATCTAGAATATACAAAGAACAGCAACAACAACAACAAACCCCAAGAAAACCAACCCTCCAACTAAACAATGCAACATGCAACCTAAGCAGAGTTCTCAAGAGTAGAAATAGAGATGGCTGAGAAACACTTTAAAAAAGTGTTGAGGGGTGGGAGAGATGTCTCAGAACTTAAAAGCACTCATTGCTCTTGCAGAGGATCTGGGTTAGCTTCCCTGCACCAATGTGCTGGCTCACAACCCCATAACTCTAGTTCCAGGGGGTCTGATGCCCTCTTCTGATCTCTTCAGGCACTGACATGCATGTGGTGCACAGACATGTAGGCAGGCAAAACACTTATGTACACAAAACAAAATAAGTAAGTTTGAATTAAAAAAAGTTTTCAACATCATTATCCATCAGGAAAAGCAAATTAAAACTATGCTAAGATTTAATTTTGTCCCAGTCAGAACGGCTAATATTAACAAAAAGCAAATAATCAAACAACCATAAACCCAAATGACAGTGGATATTGACATGGATGTGGGGGAAAGAGAACACTTATTTACTCTTGGTGAGAGTGTGAACTGGTACAATTGCTCTTGAAATGGGTGTGGAGATTCTGCAAAAAGCCAGAAATACATCTGTCACATTGTCCAGCTATACCACTCTAGCTTGTATCAAGGACTATATATCTGACTGAAGAGAAACTTACTTATTCATGTTCATTGCTGCTCTGCTCACAATAGCCAGGAAATGTTTGTAGATTTTTAACACTTGATATATGTCAAAAGCTTAATTGTACTCTTGGAGAATTCAACTTTGAATTTAAGTTCCTGGCTTTTACTGGCTTCCAAAATTCAGGAGCAATGGGAAATAAGATGCATCCTTCGAGGTTTGGAGGCAGTGTAAGGAGAAGGGGTAGTGTGGTAAGTGAATCGTTTGCACTTCAGTCTTCCAATGAGGACAAAGCACTCTTTGGTATAAGGTAAGGCACAAGGAAGCTGATCACACATAAGCTACAAGAAGGAATTCCAGTTTCTTCAGAGGTATAAATTTGAGAACATAAATGAAACTTTTTTGGTCTCTCCATTCTCATTTGTAAGATGAGGATCACAATGGTATCATGTCTAGGATCTGTGCACATTAAATAAGACAACATGTACATGCTGACTACTGTATTGCTGACAGTCAATAAATGTTGGTTTTGGGTGCATTTATGGGTTATCTCTCAACTTTGTAAAAACAACAACAACAACAACAACAACAAAAAAAAAACCCAAAAAACCCCAAAGAACGGTTCATCTGATTCCCTCAGTGGTCAGCAAGTATGCATTGGGCATCTGCTATATGTAGGCTCTGTGGTGGAGGCCACCTTTCCCACTATATTACAGTTCAGAATTTTGGTTAGTGAAAGTGCTGGGCACAAATGTTATTCACACACAGCTAAGCCTGCATGTTATCCAAGCATGGTGCTCTGTGCCGATAGGTCCTCCAATCTGACTTCTAATGGAAGGGTGGTTGTACGCTGACTTATAGCATCAGGAACCATTTAGCTCTCCACTAATCACTCCTTGTTGCCATCTTGATTTACTCTTCACACCAAGGCATTAATAATGAGATGAGAATACCAATAATGATAGTTTAGTCCGGTAAGTAATGTTCAGTTTTACTTAATCTTATTTCTTGAATTAACATGCTGCCTTGTGAGAGGTGAGACAATGTCAGAGTTGTCCATCAGAGTTTCCCATTCAAAGTAATGAGAAATCACATCTTCCCGCCTTGGAAGCTAAGAGAAGGAACTGGTTTCCTTCCATGTGACTCTCAAGAGTAAGGAAAAAGATCTGCAAAAATCTGTACTCACACCACCTCTCATTATTTTATTTTGAAGGGAGATAACATCATAGGAAGAAAGATGAGGTCAATGTATTTCTGTACGCACCACGGAAATGGTGAGACAAATGTCTACTTCCATGTGAAACAGTCTTGGATCACTGCTGCAGCGTATTTAAGGGGTCTTGATCTCCCAGAATGCACACAGTGATGTGCAGCATGTCACACTTTTACACAAAACACTTATTCAGCATAAACTGACTTCACAGGAGCTGCACGGCCCTTCCCCCTCACTTCCACTTTCCACCCTCCAGCCCTCCCTTGGGAAGATGCACGCCTGTTCCATTTGTGCTCAGCACCAGCGTTGCCATGGAAACTCTCCTCCTTTTCTCTCTCCTCTCCAGTTACCAAGAACAGCCCTGGACTCAGTGCCAAGACCTCCTCTGTACAGACTCAATATTCTTTCAATGTTTAGACAAATCTGCTGGAAAACCTTGTTTACATTTTTCCCACAACACCGTAGCTTTGTGTTGGGGCCATCCATTTCCCATGGACCCACTCATGCTCTGGAGGTGATTTCTCTGCCTTTTTCTCCACCATAGCTCTAAAATAAAATTTCATCATTTGGTCTGATTCTTAACAGAACATGAAAGGTAACTCAAGGTCACAGATTCCACCCTTGTAGTCAGTTTTATCCAGCTCAGTCCAGAATTCAATACTTTATTCACTAGGTTTCTCTACTTAAAGAAAAAAAAGAGATTGTTCTGCCCAAAAAAAAAAAAAAAAAAAAAAAAAAGAAAAAGAAAAAAGAAAAGAAAATTGTAGTGTTAACACATGGTTAAAAACACGAAACTTTTCTTTTAATTGGCTCTGCTACCATGTCTGATGCAGTATATCCACGCATCTTAAGTCAGACATTAGTATTCAGATGTGTAAATAGTATGTTGGAATCACATTGATTAAAGTTACAGCTATGTTTTAGGCTGCACATTTTCTGCAGAGTTTTAAAGTATTGTTTATAGTTTAGCTCATGATTCTTACACTCAAAACAACAACAACAAAATGATGCTAGTGGAATGACATTTTATCCTTCTCATTTAAAAATTACCATCTCTGCCTGTGGATTTTCTAAATGTTAAAAGTAGGTTTAGTTAAAAAAAAAAAACGACTTATTTTGCATTTTTATTGTAGATTGAACAGGTCAGCCTGGTTGTCCCACTATGCCGACACATTTTTTCATTGTAAACCTATGCATTTTTAAATTGTTATTTGGAAAAAAATTACCTCTAATCAACAGAAGAGGGAGCAATATTCCCTCTTTTTTGACACAAAATACTGTGGTGGTGTTTTCTCACTTTCCTCCTAAACATAAGCCTCTTCTGTCATAATCTCTGCTGTTGCTTTTCTTTCTCCTTTTTTTTCTTTTCTTTTCTTTTCTTTTTTTTTTTTTTTGAGGAGTGGTGGAGGAGGGGTGCCTAGCGGAGGCAGAAGCAGGACCACCCAGTTCGATCAAGGAATCAAAGGTTAAATTCTTTCTGGTTTGTTACTATCTCTCAGGATATAGTTATACGTTAGAAATCCTTGTCTTCTACTGTATATTTTTTCCTTGCAACAATTCTTACGGGAATAAAATCTACTGCACCGCTTTGCAGGGAGGCCTCGACATTGTGCAAGCAGTGGAAGAGAATGCGAGCATTTTCCAGCCTGCCCTGAGAGAGAGAGTCCCTCCCATTGTTCTCCCTCTGAGCCGAGTAGGAACCGCGCACATCTGAATAACAGGGTCTTTTCTGCCTGGCGCAATCCTGGATTGTTACAGTCTAGAGGCCAGCCATGCTGTCACCGGCACAAATTGATTTAACCATCAATTGCTGTGGTCATTAAAGCTGCTAAAAGTCCCCGCCAAACTGATGAATTGCGACTGAATGTGAACTGAGTGTCTAAGTCTTTTTCCCACCACCTCATATCAAAGGCTATTGTATCCCTGCAAAGTAAAGGGTCGGAGGTTCAGGCTGTGGTTCAACAATGGGCTCTGTCCCGGGACAGAGCCCCATTCACTCCGGCACTCCCAATTACAGTTTGCTTTCCATACCTTATTGTATGAAATTTGCATCCAACTAATACATTGAATTATTGGCATACTTTGGGTGTCAAAGGAGTCATTGAAAGATTTGTCCTTGAAATACATGGAATCCAAAGCAGCTGCTGGTTCTTGTCTTGACAATGAAGCGATTCCCTGGTTTTCCAATGCCTGCAAATGGACTACTTTTCCCTCAGCTCAGAGTTACCACTTGTGGAAGTGATACATAATTTTTTTTTCCACATTCACAACTGTGAAGCCATTTCTGGAGTTCCTGAGAGGAGATGCAGAGGAGGAATGGTATTGTCCCTGTGTAACAACGATACATTTTTAAAAGATTCAGTATAACCTCCTTGGGGCCGATAATTTGATTATTATTGTTAGTTTCTTTTGTTTAAAAAAAGGTGGGAGTAAAAAGATGCGAAGTAAAATTAAAATCATCCTTAGACATATATTTAATAAACGCCCAGAAAAACTTTTGTTAGTTCTTTTAGAAAAAGTATAGATGAGAGTTTTTCAGATAATACGGTTAAGCTCCTCAAAGTGTTATGACCTGACCACACAATGCACATGCGCACACATGCATGTTGTCGTAATACTTACCTAATTTAGCTGACAGCTGAGTTTGTGGACAGGAAAGATTGCTAAAATTCAGTCCTTCCGGTTCTGATACTGCAATGGCGGCAGGGAATTTCAGAACACTGGGCTTTGCAGCAACAGTGATTTGCTCTCCTCGGTGATAAGATTTGTTTTTTTCCTGGCAGATACTCATTGGAAGAGCATTTTCTTTCATCTCCGGTCTTGACTTTAATGTGTCACATCATTTGATTCACACATGTGCTTGTATATGCAATTTGGGCAAGCACACCAGAGAGTTACTTTCCCCATCGATGTTTAGGTTATTATTTAGGGACTGGGTGAGGAGATCTTATTTTTAATTCCATGGTTTTTGGTTGTTTCCTCTTTTTCGGTTTTCTTCCCACGCTTCACGGCCATGTGACTTTAGTGTTTCTGTGATGCGCTGAGAGGCGGCTCCGTAAGAGAAACATGCTTTGGGACAGAAGAGGAGGAGACATCGCTTCTCCCCCATGTGCTGCTGCTTATCTTATTCCCTCCCTGGTCCATCCTGCCAGGAAGTGTTACCCACTGAGCTAAGAACAGATGTGGAAAACAAAATAAAGCTGATTTGGGGCTGTAGCGGGGGTGACACGGGACAGGAGAGAAGAAAGCAAGCAAAACCAGTGGCCACCACAGTGCCACCCAGAACAGAGGACAAAGAGGGAACCTTTGCTTCAAGAGTGACCGCACAGGTCAGGGGTTCAGGCCACACACCTACTAATAATTCATTGGCAGACAGATCCGGGTTCGTGTTTCCTTAGGCTCTGTTTACCATGGACTGTCAGTCTCCAGGAACTGTGTGTGGAAATCCATCAGCAAGAACTGTTACATTGGCCCAAAATTCCAAATGACCCTTGAAGGAGGTCATTTGATGCTTGTCTTTAAGGATCTATTGTTTCTCCGCCACCCATAACAGGGGCCTGGGGAGCATAAGCACTCTTAATATAAAAGAGAACTCTGCCCCCCCCCCCCAAAGGAACTGGAACCAGGTGGGCCAACCATTTCACCACCGGACATACTACAGCGTATTGGAGATGGAGTTTGATGCCAAAATCAATCCTTTAAATATTTTTCAAGAAAAAGCAACATCAGAAACATTATACTAGTTTGTGAGATGAATCGTACAATAATACAACCACCTAAATTCACCTCAGTTTGCCTCTGGTTATTTATTCTGAACCAATAGTTTAGGATTATTTTTTGGCATAGGGTAGTAGCAAAATTTCAGCATTTATCATGATTATTAATTTTTGTCTTGATTTATTTAAATGACCTCGAATTGAAATGAAAAGCCTTTCTTCAGTTGTTTAATAAATGATATGAAGTTGTTAAAGTATGTATAAAAGCTTACCCTGGAACATTACTGAAAATTTACTATAAATGAATGGAACAGTAGGGTATATTAATTTTTTAAACCCCATAATCAGCTTAAAATTTAGCTTATTAATTACTAGTGTGAAATCACTGTAGCAATTATTACAATAATTAATTATCTTTTTATTGAGTGTGTATTTTAGATAGTTTGATGAGAGTTTTAGCATTATTTCCTTCAGTCAAACTCAAGAGAACAGTAAACCTGCCTGCTTTGTTTCCTAAAAATTAAAATACATATAATTTGTGCTTTGGGAAATATGCATGCAATGAATGAATACAGTCTCACAATACTATTTATTGCAAGATGTACAAGACAGATATTTATGTACATTTTACAATTTAGGGAAACAGAATTTGAGCCTATTAATGGGTGCAGGAAAGATGGACCAGGGATCAGGATCACTAACTATTCAGCCATGGGACAAGAGTTCAGATGTTATCAGTATCTGGGTAGCAAGGCAGGAGTCTAGTGTGTGCCTATAATCTCAACATCTGGGAAGGCGGAGACAGCACACCACTGGGGCTAGCTGGCTTCTAGCCTAGCTGAGAAAATGCTAGGTTCAGGGAGAGTCCCTGTCTCAAAGGAATAGGTAGAGAGTGATAGATGAGGACACCCAACACGTTGGCCTCTGTTCCTGCACAAGTGCATGTACTGGCACACGTACATGTATACATGTGCACACACCACAGGCTCATGAAACATTCTTACATGCAAATAGATAAAATTAAATCCTAATTTTTAATAATGTTCTAAAAGCAAATGATCAGAAAATGTTGATTAGAACTTTGGTGATGTATATGGAAGGTCCATTCATTATGTTATGGTGTTTTGTAAATAATGAAGGTTGAAGGTATGACAAAGGTAATCTTTAATTTTTATGAAAAAAATGTTGAACTGTTCAGTTATATCTTTTGTTTAAATTTTCATTCTCAAATTATAGACTATTAGGTTTCTATGTTCAGGTATATTTCCTCACGGAATTAGAATTCATTATATTATATATTATGTTACTTTATTTAAACACTATAGTGTATATTAATGCATTTTAATGCTCTTTAAAGTTTTGTTTAACTGTTTGAGAATTTCTATTTTAAAAGTTAATTGACTTGATTTTATTTTCATTCAAAATATTACTTATTCACTTAGTCATTATTTACCAATGTTAGACACCAAATATAGGTTCTTATACATGCTAGATAAATGTTCTACCACTAAAACACATCCTTAGCCCTCCAAAACATCCTTTATTTTTCTCTTAAGAATCTTTCTATTTGTCATTTAAAAGTTGCTTGCTTAATCTTCTAGCATTGTGGTATTTTGTAGCTATTATTTTCCCAGTAATTTCTATTCTAACCATGTTGTCTAGGAACAGACAGTATCCCTTCCAGTGTTTCCAGTTTGTTCAGGTACATTCTCCGACTTGCAGTGTGGTCTCTTAGTGACTGTCCCAGGTGAGCTTGAGAAGAAAGACTGTTTGTGCTCATTGGGTAAAGTAGTTGAAAGATGTCAGTTATATTTGGTTCACAGGCAATGTTGATGAGTTCCACTACATCCTTTCTGATTTTTCTCCTTGCTGGATCAGCCTATTTGGGATAGACAGCTGTGAAAATCTACAGCTGTTAATAATCTCCTTAAAATTCTGTCAGTATTTGCTCACGGACTTTAATGTTCTGCTGCTGGGTGTAGGCACATTAAGTATTGTGATGTTTTCTTGGCAAACTGGCTCTTTATGATGATACAATGCCCTTGTTTATCCTTGCTACGTTTCCGTGGCAGAAGGTTTCTCTGTCTGAAATAAGTACAGCCATCCCTGCTCTTTTCTTTAGTATTGACCAGGTATATCTTTATCTATCCCTTTAATTCTGACTAATTCAGAAAAGTGGCTGACAGAGAGCAGCAAGTCTATGGCTGTGCCAGAGTTTGTGCTAGGAGTTGGGAATTATGGGAAGGAAAAGTATAATTATATAATTATTATAATTCTGTGTATCTCTTTAGCATGGCTTAAGGTGAGCCTGCCTTCTTAGGGTGGTGTCTCTGCCAGGTGATTGACCTGGTTCAAGTGGAATGTCTGGGTCTCCACCCATCTCTTGACCAGAAAGTCTTCCCTTAATGGGACTTTACGGCTAATCTATCAGTCTCCTCCCCACTTTGAAGAGGTAACCATAAAATTATTTAGGATTCATATCAAAGATCAAAGCCTCCCAAACACTCCTGGCCTCTCTGACCTCTGCCTTTTAGCCAAGAAAGAAGCCTGTTACTTTTCTTTGGGATCTTTTTACCCTAAACTGCCTGGGCAGTTTTTACCTCCTCTTCTCAACATGGCCCCTTCTGAAGAGGTAACCCTAACTGCCATTAGGGAATTGGTGAAGGATCTGACTTCTTCAAGCTGAATGGGAGGTCAAGTGTGGAAGTCAAGGTACCTCTCCAGTGGCCCTAATCTAAAGGACCCTCAAAGTGCATAAGTGGTTTTATTTGTGTAGCCCTGAGTATGAGGAAGGAAAGGGAGACCTTGAGTGGCTCCTGGGAAGGCAGGTGAGAGAAGTAATAGCAGGGTTATTAGTACTCTAAGCCTAGGTGGGGAACCAAGAGAAAGTGTATATTAAAATATTTAAATCCAAGTCTAATTAGCATCTCTTGATGGGATCACAGAAGCATCTCCCTGGGCTCCTCAGTTTTCCTTTGGCCTCCAAGGCTGGACTAGAGAGTGATAAACCCAGCATCTGATTTCAGGCACTTTGATCTCTGTGGGAGTGCTAGAATCACCATGTGAGGTCTTTCCCAGATGGCTTCTAGAGAGGGAGAGAGAGGAGAAATTTTAATGGTCCTTCAGTTTTTATGTTTAGAAGATGGTGGGATTTTCTCTCACTACAAGCAGGCACTACAATGTTGGACTGAGGCAACAGCTGAAGTCTTACATTTGGGAAACATTTTTCTTATCAAGAAGAGAATCATTGGTGAAAAATACATGTATGAATAACATAAATATAAAGATTTAGGTCTAATGTCTAAGAAGTGTGATTCCCTTGGATTGTTAAAAAAACATGCCAGTCGTATTAACCTTTGGTTAGACTTTCCCACTGGGTGCTTAAGACCACTGAAATGACCAAAGTTAATCTTTTTTTTTTTCCCTTCCTTTTTTTAACATTAAGGCCAGTTCAGGATCTAGTCCTCAGGAAAGTTACTTGAGCTTTGGAGGACACTCTGGTCTCTTTAGTCTTCCTTTTCTTTTCTTTGTATCAGTTATTCTTTCTTTTGAGAATAAGACACAGGCTTGTTTGACAATGGTAGAAGCATTAAGGAAAAAACTCCTTTTGTTGACCCTCCTCCTCTTTATAGATTAGTCACTCACTGGTCTACTCTCTATGACCTCCTTGAACAAGAAGACCAGTGTGTTCTTCACAGTGGAAGTGCATTTTGAGATATGTCCCACAGTTCCCTGGGTGACAATGTTGGTTTTTTTTTTTTTTTTTTTTTGAAACAGGAATTTTCTGTGTAGCCCTTGCTGTCTTGGAACTCACTATGTAGACCACACTGGCCTTGAACTCACAGAGATCTGTGTGCTTCTGCCTCCTGAGTGCTAGGATTAAAGGCAAGTACCACCACTGCTTGGCTGGTGACTATGTTTTTTGAGTAGTCATTTTTACTTTGATATTCAGAACAATATAGATTGATATTTACCGTATTGGTTGCTTCTGACTCTGTCACTCTTGTCCTTTTGTCCCTTAACTGAGCACATTATATAATTCTATTTTTTTTTCTTTAATTTTGTTTTGGTGGTTATTTAAGAGTTTGTAATATATGTTTCCAGTGAACCCAAGTTCCTTTCCTATCACAGGAAACAATTTCACGAATAGTGCAAGTACTTTATAATAAAAAAAAATAAAAATCCACTCTAATTCTTCGCTGCTGCCTTTGCATCAATGCTGCTATTTGTTTCACTTAAACACAGATATGCACCTACAATTAAATACATTTGTGCTCGTTAGTTTTTGTCAACTTGACACAAACTATAGTCGCCCGGGAAGAGGGATCCTCAACTGAGGAACTGCCTCCATCAGATTTGCCTGTGGGCATGTCTAAGGGGCATTTTATTGATGAATGGTTACCTGGGGGTGCTCAGATCAGTGTGAGTGGTGCCATCCCTGAGCAGGTGGTCCTGCAGGTATATAAGATGGCAAGTTGAGAATGTTGTAGAGTGCAAGCCTGAAAGCAGAGTTCCTCCACAGTCTCCATTTCAGTTCCTGCCTATAGAATCTGCCTTGAATTCATGCCTTGGTGTACCATGATAATAGATATTTGTAATCTGTAAGATAAATCAACCCTCTCCCTGCCAAGTTGCTTTTGGCCAGTGTTTTATCAAAACAATAGAGAAGTACACTAGGACTGAAATTTGTACCAGAAATGTGGAAATATTTCTGTGATGGAACTGTCCATGTTGTTTGGGGGAGTACTTTAGAAGATTTTAAAGCATTTGGATGGAAAAGCCATTCAGAGCTTAATGACCAGCAGTTAGTTGTAGTAGCCTGGAAGATAAGAATGCTTATAGAATTGCAGATAGTGGACACTCGACTTGTGAAATTTCAGAAGAAAGTTTGAGAGTCCTTCAAAGACTCCATCAAGGCTGTTGAATTAAGAATCATCAGAAGTGCTATGCTTTACTACAACAACAATGCTGGTTAGTTGGGACTGAAACATCGGCTGTGATGAGTGAGACCAGCCTTACTGAGGTGAAATAATCTGAGATGTATTTCCACAGCATCAACACACAGAAGCTGTGCTCCAAAGGTGAGCACTGCTGCATCTCAAACTGTCAGCTGACCTCGGTAACGTGTAAGAGCTGACCTTGGTAACGTATAATGTGGCACCAGCTTTGGCAGCATAAAAACTGCAGGATTGTTGGGGTCTTCCAGAGAATCTGAGACTTGTCACCATGAAGAGGCCACCGGTGAAGGTGCCCCCTGAGTTGGTGTAGACCCCAACCAAGATTGAAGGAATCATGTAGAGAACCTGAGGTCTGCAGTCCCTGCAGAGAATCGGGGAGGCCATTGATAGAGGTGAACCTAGACTGCCAGAGAAGAAGGGAGACATTTTTATTACTGATTAAATTCCTTATTTGTTATTTTCTGTTCATGTGTTGTGTTTCTTTCTGATTCACTAATATGAGAGTGAAAGTTTTAGGGACTTACCCAACTCTCCTCAGCTATCCAGTTCATTGGCATGTAGTTAGCTGCTCATAAGATTCCTTGGAATCTCTATGCTCACATGGCATCATTTCTATTCTCATTCTGGTAATTTAAATCAGCTTTCTTTTTTCCTTATTAGGCTCACTGGTGTTTTGTCAATTTTGTTTATTTCTTTGACAAAATGGCTATGTTTTTTGGGGGTGGGGTGGGGTGATGGGAATGTTAAAAACTTGGTGACTTTTTCATGAGTGTACTCTTTGGAACATATTAAAGTCTCAGGAATTGTCTGTTTTAAGCGGTCAGTTCAGAAGGTATATGGTGTGTGTGGGAGTGGGGTTGGGTGGGGGGGTGGGAGCGTAGGTATGTACATGTAACAGCCTGCATATGGAGGTCAGAGGACAACATCCGGTGTGGACATCATTCACTTGGCCTGAGACAGGGTCTCTTCAGGTTTCGTCTTAGTATTCCATGCTGACCCCAAAGCATCCCGAGATCCCTGCTCCCTGCCTTTCACCAGAACTACAGCATGCACTACACTCCTGAGTGTATGTAAGTTCTGAGGATTTGAACTCAATCCTCAGATTTGCTCAATATTTGATTTACCCATGGAGCCATCTCCCCAGACTTTATATGAATTATATCTTAATAAGGCAAATTAAGTTTTAAAAATCTTCCAAGTTTGATTTTGAAAACAACAAAGAATCTGCCCAGCTTAATTTCAGTAACAGAGAACTGGAACCATGGACATTGGCTACTTAAATTTGCCTTAGCGCTCTGTGTTGGAGATCGTTTTGGATAGTTCGTCCACATGAGTCATTAATTAAAAAGCATGTTGAGAGTTTCCCCTCACTGCTTATGTGTGTGTAGGTAGGTGCACCCCAATAGAAGCCTGGAACAGCTGGGGAACAATGAGTGAAGTGGAGGATACAATGAAAGTTCACTGCTCTGTGTTAGTCATAACTAATTGTTCCTTAAATTAACTGCACCACTTTGCTGTGTAAGCATGTTAAAGCAGTATGTCAACATCTACTCCTGACACTGATCCTTCACTGTGAATGAGCAAAGGAACTGGACAGTCATTCAGGATCGTCTTTGGGGCTTAACCATACCAAATCTCCTTCAACCTGTCCAGCAGAATTCCTGTTGCTGTCAGGCAATAAATACAAGGTGAGGCCTGGAAGAGAGAGAGCCGCCTAGCATGCCTCCCACACAGAAATATCTTATAATTCATGCATATATTAAAAAAAAATCAACATGGTTCCTGCTTTAAATTTTATCCAATCAATTTTAGGTTATGGGAAAAAATGGTGCAAAATTGCTTGAATACCCACCTCTGTGAAGCTTATATTTTAATGTTTATTGTATAATAACCAAGTAAATAGGTAAAATACATACTGTGTTTGTGAGTGAGAAATATAGAGGGAAAAATCAAACATAAACAGGAGTGAGGTGATTCCATGAGGAGGAGGGTGGTCCTTAACCAGGAGGGTCAAAGCAGGTCTCTAGTGAGATGAGATGGAGCCCTGGGAGCAAGGCACATTGAGATCCTGAGAACAGAATTTCATGCAGAGGTGTGGGGTGTGAATGTGAATGAGAGCCACACTAGAGAATGGCCAGGAGACAAGTGGGCCTGCAGCAGTAGTAAACAGAGGGAGTCATAGCAGTGGGAGCCGGAGAGGCAATGGAGTCTGGATACGCAGGACTTTGCAGGAACTTTTGTCTTTTTCTCCGTAGGTGTGGGGCAGAATAAACTATTACTTGAGATGCATTGAAAGCATCACTTTGGTGACTGTTCAAGAGAAATAAGCTGTAAGGGCAAGAATGAAGTCATGCAGAAGAGAGGTAGCTATAGCAACAGTGTGAGATGCTGTCTTAGATTACGGTGGTGCCCTGGAGTTGGAAACAGATACTTATTTTCTGAGTTTGTGTTGAAGGTAGAACTGATAGAATCTGCTGATGGATTGTGATGCATTGGGAGAGAGAAGAGAAATTAGAGCTGAAGTATTAAATTAATGTTTTAAAATGTGATCGGCTGAAAAAATGAAGGTGTTAATTGTTATGGTGATGGAGGCTATGGGAGGAGCAGATTTGCTGCGGGCAGGTGATAAAGGGTCTCATTTTGAGTAACAAGTTTAAGGTCCCCATTAGATATCCCAGCAGAGATATTGAAGAGTCATTTGCACTAATGTTGGAAGCTGACAGAACAGATGTAGAAAATAAATGACCCAAGAAAGCTCAGTGACATTCCACTTCATTCTAGACTCACACTGGGAAACTGAGCAGTAGGAGATGGTGAGAGCTTCCCTTGCTTCTCTTCCCTTTCCTTCTTCTGGTAATGAGGATGATGTAGTAGCACAGGTTTGGGGAGACTTGAAAGAAAGGGCTAACTGAAAAAACAAAAGAGCTAGAGTAACATAGCCAGCTGAATTCAAGATCATGAAGTCAACATGAGGCCCTCAGGATGACCACATTTTTGACATGGGCAATGTTGAGTTGTGTGAATGAAAGCCAAAAATGAGGCAGGAGATTGGATTTAACTGGTGTTGAGCTTTCAACAGGCGGGAGGAAGGGCAAAAGTGCTTGGAGAATATAAGGGGGGGGGTGACTTTAGTGAAGAGTCAAACAATATAAACAGAATAAAAAAGAATTAGATGTCAAAGGACTGATGTTGTAGAAGGAGATGGAAAGAGATAATTTCATGAGAATTTGTTGTGTGGGAAGGTTTGTCATGTTTATTTATAGCTGTGAGTGGCTCTGGATTGCAGATACTCCCAATTTAAAGAGTATGGACTCTGGAGCGGAAATATGACCTGGACCACCTGTCTTTTGTTTCCAAAGATACCATGGATGGAGGCATTAATGTGCCTGGCTCCCATGCTCATTTCTGCATTCCTACACTGCTAAATCCAAAAGAACCAAACTCACTGAAAGTAATGTTTTATTTTATTTTTTAAAATTCATCTGGAAGCAGAATCTCACCTTGTTTGAAATTAACTGCTGGGAAGGTGGTTATAATTCATGTAATTTTGACTTACTGCAAATAATACTGTATTTGTCTGTCGGGGCCTTAGCATGCACACTGCTGGGAATTCTAGCCACAGTGCTTTATAGTCTATAGTAAGTATGCCCTGCTTTTCCCCTACCCCCAAATCTGAGGAAACCTCAGTTTCACAAGACAAGGGTTTGGGGTGAGGGATTGTACTTTGTAGTTGCATTCTACCAGAAAGAAAACTGATATTTGGAGATGCAATTGGCCCAGAGCTGATTCAGCAAGCACCGGACTTGAACCTATCTGAGACAGTTACATTGGTTGGATGTAGACTTATGTATACAGTCACTTAACACTCACCATACGACCAGCAGCCTCACTCTAGAAGAAAGAGAACTTCCTATTTGCCAGAATCCTCTGAGAACGTGTAGTTCTCTGCTGGTATATAGTCAAAGGACAGGGATGCACAGTAACAGAAGGAGTGTCTGTCTGCCCTAACCAGGATTTTGCACTAGAGTTGTAGTGAAAACATACTTATTTTTATGTGAGGCAAGAAAATCAGAAGCAAAGTCACTCTTGATAAGTGAGCCGACATATTCATATTCAGCTGGCACCTGCCATCACCATGGTTACAGAGCTGAGTGATGGTGCACAGGAAACCTAAGAGTTCTGGAGTAAAAGGGATTTCCTTTCTAAACTCATTCTTTCCATACCATAATGACTGCTGATAGTACCACCAAATAGTGCAGTCATCACTATCCATGCATTATTTCAACAGGCGCTTAAAACAACCTCACGAGGTAGGAACATTTATTACCCTTCTTTTATGGATAAGAACATCAAAGATGAGAAAGATTTAACAAATCCTCAGTGTCGGAGAGCTGAAAGAGACTTCTAATCTGTGCTGCACACCTGAGGGGAGTGGGTTAGGATCACTCAGCACCCTGCTCCTCAAAGGTGAGTGATGACAGCAATAGCAATCATGAATATCCTTTGCAAACTTGCTGTGAGCCACACACTATGTCACCCTGTTTCTGTGGTAGTCCAGAACGATGCTAACCGGGGGAACGAAAATTTACGTAGTTGCGTTGTTTGCCATTGGCCACATAGATAGTTCTTACTCAGCTTGTTCCTAAGACAAGACAGTGAAGTATGAGAAGAGCAGAGCTTCTGTGGGTGTGAAATTCTGCGAGAGTGACTTCAGTTATTGGGGTGCAGTTTTCACAGTGAGGTGGGGGTAGAGGTAGTGAGAACTATGGCTGCTTACTTTTTAGATTGCATTTTGTCATTCTGCGAGGCTTTCTTACCAACTACGTTGATTTCTTTCCCTTTTGTTTCTTTCCTGGGATAAGGTATGGTGCAAGAGAATAAGAGACGATGGATTTGCTCAATTAATAACTTGCCATACTTTGAATAATTGCAAGATCATATTTATTTATCTTTTAGGTATTCATCCCTAAAGAAGCCAATGCTACCTCTGATTGAATGAAAGGCTCAGATGATCTGCTCTTCTCCCTCTGTGAAATTTGAAGGGTGTATGTGGGGTGGGGATTGTGTGTGTTGAAACAGGCCCAAAGGACAGAAGTGCAGACATTTGGCGACAGAATGTCTTTGTAAAATTGGTTATCTAAAGGCCGAAGGCTGAGTTAGTAGGGAACAAGGAAATGTTTGCCCTACCTCCTGGGATCTAAAGTAGGTGAGTCTGGCTAATGATGTGACTTCTATGCTGGTCATAGCTGTCACTTCTATTTCTCAAAGCTATGGCAGCAACCAATGGGTTCCACATGGCAGGTGAGGGTAAGGGTGGACCTTTGTCTCTCACTCTGCACTGGTACTATTGGGCTAAAGTGAAATTTCTCCTCTCTCCTCTGAAGATTCTCTGGAATATACTAACTAAATAGGCAAAAAAAGCAGAAAATTCATTAACATGCAGAAAGAGGAAAACCACAATAGGGAGGAAAATTATATCAATGTGATTACCTATCCATTTGGCATTATGTGGAAACCTATTTGTCCCCTTTAGACTGGTAGGGTGAGAGAGGGGATTGTCACGCGTTAAGATGGCTTACATGATTATTCTCACGTGGTCTTGGAGACATTCTTTTTGGAATTTGAATGAGCTCTGGAGACAGACATTATTTGGCAATGGAAGTTCCTGCCATTCTAGTTATATTCTCCAGTCTTCTTTTCTGAGATAGGCATTGGGGCTTGAGGGTTGGGATGGAGGGTTGGGATGTTCTTCATGTAGTTTGCTCTGAGCATAGAAAAGGAAATTGCAGACTTTCTCCTTAATCTTGGGGTGAGAGGAGCAAGAATGCTTTCAAGGCCTTTGAGTCTATATCAAATTGTTCAATGTGTTAAAATTACCATATGAGGGGTGTTATTGCTTTCTGGTCCCCAAGAGCATCATGTGTAGGGATTCAATGAGAGCTTAGGTAGTTACAAAGGACAGCCCTTTTTGAGGATAGGCCTTTTAATACAACAATAGCTGAGCATACAAAAAAGGAAAATGTAACATAGATGGGTCAGTTGATTTAGTGCAGCTAATTTTGATTTGTGAATGGTGAATTAGATGCCCAAAAACATGACAGAAAGAAGAAGGAGAAGGAGGAGGAGAAAGAGGAAGAGGAGGAAAAAGAGAAAGAGAGGAAGATCATCAGATGATGATGTTTTAAGGGAACGTACCTTAAACATTATTTCTTTGAGAAGAATCACAAAGTATGGTGATTTGAATGAGACTGGCCCCCATAGACTTATATGTTTGAATGTTTCATCCTCAATTAGTGGAACTGTTTAGGGAAGATAAGAAGGTATGGCTTCTTGCCATGATGATAATGGACTATCTCTTTGAAATTTTAAGCAAGCTCCTCAATTAAATGCTTTCTTTTATAAGAGTTGCCTTAGTCATGGTGTCTCTTCTTAGCAACAGAATAGTAACCATGGCATAAGGTCACTCAATAGCAACCCAAGCTTTCTCAGTGCCATGTGATTCAGACTCTACCCAGAGCTAGGTCAAATTTCCCAAGCTGAGGGTGTAATCCTCCCAAGATTATATTCAATTCACACACTTGCTTTGAGATCCATAATTCTCAGGCCATTTAATCTTGTGACCAGTTGGCTACAAATTTGGTGTTCTCACTACCTTTTCAGATAGTTTGCCAAAGTGACTTGCAGAACTTGAATGAACAGTCTCTGTTATGATTGTAGTATTTTTTTTAAGACACAAAGCAAGATAAGTCAAAAGAAAAGATGCATAGGAGGAGGGTTCTTAGAGTCAGTGATTTTTGGGTGCTACAATCAGCAGGCTCAAGTGGGCTACATGTTTCAAGGTGCAGTTTGCTGTGGGATGGTCGGTATGTCAAATTGCTCTGATTGGTCAATAAATAAAACACTGATTGGCCAGTGGCCAGGCAGGAAGTATAGGCGGGACTAACAGAGAGGAGAATTGAGGGACAGGAAGGTAGAGAGAGACACTGCCAGCCGCGGCCATGACAAGCAGCATGGGAAGATGCCGGTAAGCCACGAGCCACATGGCAAGGTATAGATTTATGGAAATGGATTAATTTAAGATATAAGAACAGTTAGCAAGAAGCTGCATGGCCATACAGTTTGTAAGCAATATAAGTCTCTGTGTTTACTTGGTTGGGTCTGAGCGGCTGTGGGACTGGCGGGTGACAGAGATTTGTCTTGACTGTGGGCAAGGCAGGAAAACTCTAGCTACAGCAATTGGCTTCACAGTGCTAAATTTCTCTGTCTTATCAGGCACATGAAAACAAGCAGTACTGCTGATGCTTTTTAACAGCCAATTAAAAAGTGTGAATGAAAGAAAAGATATGAAATATTGAAAAAAGTGATTTTTTTCTAACTAGAAAAATATGTAAAGCATTTTATTTTTTTCCCCTTACCAGTTTCACTAGGCCTAGATTCACCATGGGCATTTTACAATTTAGAAAAAGGTGCCAGGTGCTGGAGGTGCCTCTGTGGTCCTTAGCCTCCTAGCCACAGAAAGATGAGCATTTCCTGCTTGCCAGTGCCTGCTCCTCTTGTTGAGGCAGGCACATTATATCTGAAGGAAAGGGACTGTGTCTAGCGGTGAAAGAGCAAGATCAGCTGATCTTGAGAATGTTAGCCTTCTGGGAAAAAACAGATGCACACCAGATAAAGAGCACATCTACTCATATAAAAGGCTCCTTGAAACCAACTAGTGGTTTTAGTGGAAGTGTGAAAAGGGGATTACATGCATATTGCTGGATGCTATAGGACTGCTAACTATCAAAACCATTGTCTTGGTTATAAGGCAAAAATCCCCGAATGTCAGATGAAAATTGAAAGAGGGAGTTAGATTAGGAGGGAGATAGACAGCATGTGATTGGGTTTGTAATGACTTTATTTAAATCGCTTCATGTCTTCTTCTATTGAGGAGTTCTTAACTATACTTAAAAACAAAAACAGAATTGCAGTTTTAGAGAATGGAAATTAATGCATGCTGTTTTGTAACATTCAGAAAAATTAGAAGGACAGGAGACATGGTAAGAACAAACGGTTATTTCTAGTGGGATAAAGGTTATCGCCAAAATCTTGTGCACCATTGTGTATGTATAGACATGAATGATTATATTTGCATTTTATTACTTTTACTTGAAAAATCCTGCATTTTTGTGCAAGGCAATAGATATGAGCTATCTATTCACATTTTTCTACATGTGAACATCCAGTTATGCTAGCACCATTTGTTGAAGATGCTTTCTCTCTTTTATTGTATAATTTTGGTTTCTTTGTCAAAAATCAGGTGTTCAGACATCTGTGGATTTATGGTAGGGTCTTCAATTTGATTCCATTGATCCACCTGTCTGTTTTTATGCCAATATCATGATGTTTTTATTACTATAGTTCTATAGTTTTATTACTATAGTTCTAGTAAAGCTTGAAGTCAGAGATGGTGATACCTTTGGAAGTTCCCTTATTATACAGGATTGTTATGGCTATCCTGTTTTTTTTTTTTCCCATATCAATTTGAGTATTGTTCTTTTAAGGCCTATGAAGAATTGTTTTTGGAATTTTGATGAGGATTGCACTGAATTTGTAGATTGTTTTTGGTAAGATTGCCATTTTTACTATGTTAATCCTACCTATCCATGAGCATGGGAGATCTTTCCATCTTCTGACATCTTCAATTTCTTTCTTCAGACTTAAAGTTCTTGTCATACAGGTCTTTCACTTGTTTGATTAGAATTACCCCAAGATATTTTTATATTATTTGTGGCTATTATAAAGGGTGTTGTTTCTCTGATTTCTTTCTCAGTTCATTTATCATTTAGGAATCCACAAGGATGACCCCAGATTGGACTCCTAGCAATAGTGGAGAGGGTGCCTGAACTGGCCTTCTCCTGTAATCAGATTGGTGACTACCCTAATTGTCAATAGAGAACTTTCATCTAATAACCTATGGAAGCAGATGCAGAGATCCATATCCCAGGACTGGGCTGAACTGGGCTGAACAGGAGGGAGGAGAGATTGTATGAGCAAGAGGGGTCAAGATCATGATGGGGAAACCCACAAAGACATCTGGTCTGTGTTAGTGGGAGCTCACAGACCATGGACCAACAGCGAGGCCCTCTGCATATGAATGACAGTTGTGTAGCTTGGTCTATTGTGGGGCCCACAGTAAGATCAGAACCTGTCCCTCAAGCATGAGCTGGCTTTTTGGAACCTATTCCCCATGCAGGGATGCCTCGCTCAGCCTTGATGCAGGGGAAGAGCTTGGTCCTGCCTCAAGGTGATATGACATGCTTTACTGATTCCCATGGGAGGCCTGTCTCTTTCTGAACAGAGTGGAGGAGGAATGGATGAGGGGAGGATAGACAGGAGGTGTGGGGAGGGAACAGGAAGAGAGGAGGGAGGGGAAACTGTGGTTGGTATGTAAAATAAATTTAATTAAAAAAAAAAAAGAAAAATCCCGCATTTTCAATGGTTTCTACAGGCATAGCTGTGAGCCTCAATAGCAAGACCTCCTTTTTCTCTCTGTGGCTATCCTGTAATAATTTTTAGGAAATATTATTTTCATTTATTTTAAGATTAGTATACAAAATTAGTATACAAAGTAGTCAATTTTGTTAGTGTGTTTCAGTCCATACTTTGTTTCTCTTGGCTCATAAATGCTTTGTTTAAAACAGTTTAACTCTCAGTGTCTTACTCTTGATCCAATGACATTGTCTGGAACTCAAGTCCACTTGCGGCTTAAAGGCTAATACACTTATTAATCAAAGTCTTCTTGTTTATCAGGAACATGGGGCAAAGGACCCTTTTCCTTCACTTTGCTAAAACATCTGAAAATGGCTCCTGATTAGTTAGACTTTGCCACAAACACCACTCTGAGTAAGAAAATCCAAGACAACTCACTAAAGAGTGTATTCAATGAGAGTAAAATACAGAGATTGTACATATTCCTTGAATACATTTATATTCAGATTTACCTACATATGTACATATTTCAAAATACCTATGAATAAAAGGGGAAACATTCTGAAAACGTTCGTGAAAGTACTCAATCGTGAGGAAAACTGAAAGTAAGCAATGGTTTCTTTCAATTAGGAATTGTCTAAATGAGAAATGCAGGGACAATCAATAGCTACTTGATTTCCCTCAATTTACTTCTATTTGCATAGTCAATTGCAATATTCTGGTCAGGATTTTTGGTGAATATTGTTGTCACAATAGTAAATACAGTTTAGTGTGCCCTTTGAAGGTTTCATACAATATATTGTACAATATATTGTGACCTTATTCACCCTCACTCTTCTTTCTTATCCCCTTTCCACACCTTATGAACCCCTTTTCACCACTAGGTCACCTCCTCCCTTCATGCCCCCCCTTCTTTTGTGTAAGTCTTGTGCAGGACGCCATAGCTGCTGTGTATTCTGATTACAATGGCTGTGTCATACCCAGAAGACAGTGTTTCATAGCATTTGTCCCCATCGACGGGCTCTTACACTCTTGCCCCCTTTCCCATTATGTTCCTTGGGCTTTAGAGGGGATTATATGGTTGTAGCATATATGTCTGAACACTCAAAAGTTAGTTGTCTTAGTACTTTGATCAGTTCTAAGTTTCTGCAGTAGCCATTACCTACCACAAAATGAAGCCTCCATGGCTAAGGCTGAAAGCAGCACTATGTTAAGGGTATAAACCTAAACATTTGAGAAGCAGTTTGGTTATATGTCCATGTAACATAACATCAGTTGTAACTTCACAACTAGAACCTGTGACCATACCAGCTACAGGCTTTAGTATGTATTCCTTCCCATGTAACAGGTCCAAATGTAATCAGGAAATGATTGGTTGTTTCCACCCTCCAAATAGTCATGCTACTATTGTACTCGTGGATACATCTTGTCTGGCAGATCCATATTGTAGCATGCAGGCTTCACAGTTTAGGTAAGACCTTTGATAGCTTTTCTCCCCAGTAGCCTGCATACCACTGTAGGTGTGGTAGTCCATGCCTTACCCTATATTGCACTATACATTCCTGTTGAAGCTCTTGTGTATATTGTCACAATTTTGAGGTCATTGTCCTTTTACCATACATTTGCTTGCAGACTATTTACCTTGTTTACATGAAGCCTTAGTCCTTAGGTTATTTAGGTAGATAAGGCTTACAGATTTACAGTCACCTATGCTTGTCATCTCTATAGTTATGTTAGTTAGGTTTACAGATACATAGGTCAGATGGACAGGTAATCTTCAAACACTTCACAGACCAAGAGAATATGAAATTTAAATAACTTAGAAAGAAGTCTGTTGACATGAGACATGATTGCTCCTGACAGCACCAATTTGATCCCAAGAAAATGTTGGACTTCTGAGACATTTCCGTTTGGAAGTTTGTCTTCTTCTTGGCACAAAATGGCCTACTGGGCAAAGAACTGCCCTTGCCTCAATTGCTGACAGTATAAATATTGTCCCTTCTGAACCCGTGGGACACAAGGAAAAGTGACTACTGAACTCTGCCAAGACAGGGTAAGATGGTCTTTCAAAATTCCTGTTTCTGAAAATGATCTGTCAGATAATTTAGTCCTGTAGTCAATTTGAATGCACCAATGATGCTGAGAAACTTTAGGTGACTGTCCAGGCTGCCAGCTGTCTCTGTGTAGTCTCGAAAGACTCCTGACAGTTGCTTGCATCCATCTTCCATTTCTCAGGTATCATTATATTCCTTCTTAGTTCTTTGATGGGACTGAACACTAAGAGTCACAGTTACAATCTTCTTGTATATTAGCTACAACATATTAAATATTAGATTCAGGTTCTTTAGGATAGGACACCTTTTGGAATGATCTCTGTAACATGCCATTTACCTATGCTCTAGACTTCTCTGGATTTTAGTATGTGTCTCTTGTTTGATGTTGTTCTTGTTGGTTGTGATTCCATTTGTTTATGTCATTACCCTTTATTTCTCCTTGATAATTATTCCTATTGTATATAGTTTTGTGTTAGGTTAGAACTTTCTTCCTTAGACAAAAGAGGGAGATATAGGGGTGGATGTCTGTGCCTTTACCTGAAGTACTGCCCCTAGTAAGGCAGCAGGTAACTGCTAGGTACCTGCCCCCACCCCAGGCATGGCAGAGATGGAGACCCCATAAGACTTGAGATGAGTACATGCCTCAACCCCTATTTTCTGTATTTCGAGTTTCCTGTATCCTGAGTTAATTTCCCATAATTATTAAGCGATTTCCATGGATTAGTAGTGATTCAATAGCAATATACCACCTTCTAGCATTATGAATGACAACCAGTGAGGGGTAATCTTTTAGCTCAGTTCCATTTTGATTTATCTATGTCCTGATCCAAGGATTATGGTGCCTTCAACCATAGGATTTTGCCATCTAATTCTGGTGATGAACGAAAACACTATCAATAGCTTCTGCTGTTTTGGGAAACATTAGGGGCTCTCTGGCCAACAAATCATAGGAAGATACCCCGTGTGTGGTATTGGTATTTTTATTTAGAAACTTGTGGCTGCTGGACATAGTGGTATGCACCTTTAATCCCCACACTCAGAAGGCAGAGGCAGGTGGATTATTGTGAGTTTGAGGCCAGCCTGCTCAACATAGTGAGTTCCAGGCCAACCAGTGCTATATAATGAGATTGTGTCTCAATAAAACAAAAACTATGAAACAAACAAAACCTATGACATTTTAGATTAGCATTATCCATCAATGCAGAGTACTTCCATTTAAACATTCTTTTAAAAGCATATTTTCAATTTAGCATATAATGTAGTTGCTTTCTATATGGCTTTTCATATATCCTTAGGTTTTGTTCCTCCAACTTTTCCCCTCACCCCCACATCCCTGTTAAAACCTTTTCACTCCTAGTATTCCTTCTCTCTACTTTTATTTGACATATAATTTACTGTCTACCCTAGGCCTGCCCTCCCAGGTCTCCTTTTCTTATTCCTGGAGTCTACAGATACTCATTCCAGCTTAAACATAGAAATCTAACAGTTGAAAGCTAGAATCCACATATGAGAGGGAACACACAGCATTTGTTTTCTTGGCCTGGGCTATCTCACTCAGCATAATAAAATGCAAATGGCACAGTGTTCTAATTCTTACATTTATAAACAATATTGTCCTGGCCCCAGAATACATTCTCAATCCATGGAAAGTCAATACTTAATACTTCAAATATTTAAAAGCACTTCACATAATGGAATTACCAATGGCTATAAAACACTTGGTAACTCAGACCACACATTCTTAGGGCAATGTTTACCTCAAGGGTGTGACATCTAATCCAGTTCAAAACAAACAATACTCAACTGCAGACAGCCTTAAAGCATGAATTATCAACAGATTTATGGCTGTTTTATCTGTGAATCTTGTGTCACTGCAGCATTCATGAACATCGTGGAAAAGGTGACTGTCCCTTAATTGAATGAGTCGCTTTCCTGCACAGTAGAGCTGTGGGAACTTTTAGAAACAGACATGCCACTAGAAAGCCCGTTGAAAGATGACTGGTATGTTCATTTTTAATTGTTTATTTATTCGTGTGTGTGTGTGTGTGTGTGTGTGTGCGTGCGCGCGCATACATGTGCATGCACTCAGCTTGTGCCATGCTGTGAGCATGGTCAGAGAAAAACTTGTGGAAGTTGGTTCTCTCTACTTTGTGGGTTCTGGGGATTGAACTCATGTCACCAGTGAAAGGATGACAAACAGTGCTCAGGTTAAGGCACGGCATTGGTTGCCGGTGTGGTGCCGGAGGTGCTGGTTATGGGCGGAAAAGTCACAAGCTATGGCCACGACTACCTAGTTACAGAGAGCTTTATTGAGAGAAAGGGGGAGAGAGGAGAGAGGAGAGCTAGGCCTGGAGAGAGAGAAAGATGGTGGGGTGGGGGGAGAGGGGAGCAGAGCGGAGAGAGCAGAGAGAGAGGGTGGGGTTCGGGTCCGGCTTTTTAAGGCACAGATTGTGTGACCACGCTGTGTACATAGTCGCCAGCGCAGGCTGATGACATAAGATGCAAGCAAGCCCTCCCGCTCAACTCCTGAACTGCGCATGTGCAGCTGGAAGTAAGGGCAGAGTTCTAACAACCAGGCTTTGTGACAGGTGCCTTTGAGAAGGTCAGGCAAATACCGGGACAGGAACCTAATAACTCAGTCAAGAGCTAGGCCTCAGTTCCTGCCTCTTGAAACAGACAGTTTCTGAGGCAGCCAGGAACAAAGGGCAATCAATCACCAAAGCCCCTGACAGTGAGGAAGAGGAGAGTACCAGGCCTGGGCCAGCTCCCCTCCCCAGGTCCTCAAGGCAATACCGAATAAAGACAAAGCCTGGGACTTGTCCAGACCTGTCCAAGAATGGAAAAGCTATAGCCTTAGCCAACCCCTGCTATCCCTAACCGATGAGAAATGTACTAATATGATTGCCACTTCCATAAGCCAGTTCTAGATAAAATGATCTAACTGACCCTGAAACTCCCCTTAGATATGCTTAAAAGGAGCTTACACATCCCTCTCGGGGTCATAGCCGTTGTGTATGTACAGGTGAATGACCTCACATGCATGCTGGTATAATAAACACTCTTGTTGATTGCATAATGACTAGTGATCTTTTATGAGACTTCTTGAGGACTTTAACACCTTTATGTACTGTATCATCTCCCAAGTCCAAGGCTGATATTTTTATTCCTCAGAAAAGTTTCCAAATTTTTCCTGCTTCCTTAATGTACTATACAATTCTTGTGTGTGTGTGTGTGTGTGTGTGTGTGTGTGTGTGTGTGTGTGTGTGTGTTTTTCCTATCAGGTAACATGAGTGTTGCTATAAGTAAAGAAACACTTTTATGTTATACATAAGTAGTCCCACTCAGGAGAGAATGAAATGCCATCTACAACTTCCTGGTCCCTAGTTGTCAAAGTAAAAGGCAGCTAGCAAACTGACCACTGAGTCTAATCATGAATACAATTGCCTTGTAGAGCATGGCCACTTTACATCTGTGGTGTGTAAACTTACAGTCAACAATGGAGACTCTTTATGAGAGCAAATGTGTTTCCACGATGCTGAAAGGCTCTTACCCTGAAGCATCTCTGTGGGTGTGAAGTTCTCTGTAGGAGACTTTTGTTTTGTTGACCATTCACTTCCTCCCCTCCATTTACCACAGTATTTGTCCAAGCAGAAGTGTAAGCCTTGCCTGCATGGCACAGGAGCTCAGGGGAATTTGAGTCCTCCCTTGGCTTTGTGGGTGGACTAAATTGTTCAAAGGCTGGTGTTTTTCACAAGTAAGTAATTCAGAAAGGGAAGTTTTGGAAATTCAGAAAATATTTTTTTTCTGAACCAAAAATAAATACATAAACAAAAGGAGATTTACAATCAAGCATGCGATTCAACTTAGTACGGAATGTTTAAGGGGCTTCTTGGAAGTAGCTTAACAGGGTTTTAAAAGAGAGAGGAGCACCAGAAAGGGGGGGGGCTTTCTTCTCCTTGATATTCTAGATATATACGTAGAACACTATTTCTTCTTCCTGGGAATGACCAACACAGAGAAAAGTCCAGTTGGTATAACACAAAGAAGTTAAGAAGCCATAAACCAACTCTGAAATCTTTCTTCTCTCTACACTTCTGATTACATGAGCAAGCACATTCTCTGCTCTTCAACCTATGTGAGTGGGCTTTAATATGCTGTTTAAGCAAAACTTTCTTATAAATTATGAGTATTCCCCCCTTACAGTGAGACAACCCCACTTAAGAGCTGCAGTTTTGTCTTGTGCAAAGGATACTGAAAAAAACTTTAAAGAATTCATGCATTGCTCTTGGCTGTTTTCCAAAGGTGTTACACAGACCCTTGTGGAGAAGCTGGCCTTCACAGTGTATGATGGATGGATCATTGACTTTTTTATTTTCCCTAATTACATGATCCTAGAAAACCTCAGGTACCCATTTGTCTCACCCTCTGTAGAAAAATTACGAGGAAGGTTTTTAGAGTAGTTCCTGACATATGGCGACACTCAAGAATTGTTATTTTAGTATATGGATAAAGTATTGAAGTAATTAAGAGAAAATTCTTGATTAAAACAGAAAGCAAAAGTTATTCTGAGGGTGTGGAATGGATGCCAAGAACGGATCCTTTCCATCTGAAGTTGTAGAGAAAGAAAGAAGCAGACTGATTTTCCCACCAAGTCACATGCTGCAAAGCTACGGCCAGAGTACATGACAGGCCTTAGTAATTCCCCTCAGCGTGTTTCATCTCAAAGGCATTGTCTCATCTCACATCATCACAGGAAGGATGATACTTGCATCCACATAACATTTACTGAAGCAGAACATTGTAATTACCATATCTCATTATTTATTATGCAAGATTTACAAGGCTCATAACTATCTGTAGTTTAAAATGTCCTTGGGGATGTTGCAATATATCTCACACAAATTGGGACAAACTATTTATTCTATAAATAAATAAATAAATAAATAAATAAATAAATAAATAAATAAATAAATATTTTCATGTGTTCTAGCGCTATGAAAGCTAGCAAGTAGGGATGAAAGCTTCCAAGCCAGTACCAGCTTGACTTATCTGTGCTCCATGACTCAAATATGTGGTGTCTTCAGCAACAGGGCCTTACTATCAAGTTCTGGAGGGTAACCAAAAGCAAAGGAAATATCCTGTAATGTTTGGTTTCCATGGAACCTCACTAGCCAGTAACTCCAGAAAAGGTAACCCATTCTGGGCATTGGGCTTTTTAATCTTTCAGCCTGTGGTGTCTGGTAGGAGCATTGGTGCCCATTGTAACATTTAAGCTGTTTAATATATGGATATGCTTATATTTCAGGAAGCTTTGGCAGCAGCAGTTCCTCATAGGACTTTCTCGGATCTTTAGTGTTACTTAACCCTCCTGAGGCCTCTGCTTTACCCAGCTCTGTAGCCCCAACTCATTAACCCTTGCACTCCACTGTTCCCCTTTCAAAAAAGGAAAGACTATGCTGTCTTTCCTCTTTTGAAAGCCCGTCTCCATGGCTTCTTTTAAATTTCCTGACCTCTGTGGGTATTTTAAATGGGATACATATATATATATAAAGATTCAGAGCTAAGACTCACAAATGGGAGAACATATATGATTGAGATGTTTGTCCTTCTGGGTCTAGGATCCTTATTGAAAATGCTTGTTCCTAGCTCAAGTCGTTTACCTTCACATTTCATAATTCCATTTTTTATTATCGTAACTCTATAGTGTAACCTGAAACCTGGGGTGTTTTCTCAGGAATGTTTTGGGTAGCCAAGGCCTTTTGTGTTTCCACATGAATTTAAGGTTCTATTTTCTATTTCTGTGAAGGATTGTTTTGTAATTTTGACAGAGATTACATTAGTTCTATAGATTGCTTCTGGTAGGATGGCTATTTGACAACATTAGTCCTAAAAACCCATAAGCATGGTAAGTTTTTCCATGTTGTGGTCTCTTCTTCAATTTCTCTCTCTCCCTGATGTTTTAAAGATTTCATTATTTAAGATTTTCACTTCTTTGGTTAGATATACTCCAAGTTTTTTTTGAGACTATTTTTAATGTAATTAAATAGTTCCTATTTTTTTCAGTAAGCTTGTCTTTAGTATAGATGAAGACTACTGATTTTTGAGTGCTAATTTTGTATGCTGCTTGGTTGAACGTGTTTTTCAATGTTGGAATTTTCTGGTGAAGTTTTGGGAGTCTCTTATCTATAGAATTATATTACCTGCAAGTGAAGGTACTTTACTTCTTCTTTTGGTATTTGTATCACTTTATTTATGTCACTTATCTTATTGTTTTACCTAAGACATGAAGTACTATATTTTCAAAAGGAGGTGGAGAAGTGAATATCCTTATCGTATTCCTGATGTTAATAGAATTGTTTTGAGTTTTTCTCTGTTTAGGATGATGTTGACCTTGTTGTATTGCCTTTATTAAGATTTGGTCCCTATATTTATAGACTTTCCAGGACTTTTACTGTGAAGGGATGTTGGATTTTGTCAAAGGCCTTCTCTGAGTCTAATGGGGTGATCATGTGTTTTTTTTTTTTCTTTGACCCTATTTATTTGGTAAATTATGTTTTCTGATTTATGTATGCTGAACCATCCCTGCATCTCTGGGATGAAGCTGACTTAATAATGAGTTACATTTTAAAAATGTGTTTGTGGTGGTTTGAATGGCCCTCATAGGCTCATATATTTGAACGTTCAGTTATCAGTTAAACTGTTTGGGAAGAATTCGGAGGTGTGGCCTTGTTGGAAGAGGTGTGTTACTGGGGATGGACTTTGAGGTTTCAAAAGCCCGTGCCAGGTCCAGTCTCATTTTCGGCCTGCTCCCTGTGGATCAGGATGTAAAGCTCACTGTTGCTGCTTTAGTGCCATGACTGTTACTAAAGACAGTGTTCTTGCATACAGTTTGCAAGTGTTTTATTGAGGATTTTTGTGTTTATGTTCATTAGAACATCGGCCTATAATTTTCTTCATTGGCTGGGTTTTGTCTGGTTTTGTATCAGGGTAACACGGGCTTTTGTAAAAAGATTTGGAAATACTCATTCCGTTTCTATTTTGTGAAATAGTTTGGAGAGTATTGCTGTTAAGGTCTGATAAAATTCTGTTGTATACATCAGATCCTAGGCTTTTATAGTTGGAGATTTTGATTACTGCTTCTATCTCATTGGATATAGTGAGTGTCTTAGTCACTGTTCTATTGCTGTGAAGAGACATCATGACAAAGGCAACACTTATAAAATAAAGCATTTAATTGGGGCTTGATTACAGTTTCAGAGGTTCAGTCCATTTTCATTATGGCAGCCTCCAGGAGCCGTTCTTATTCCAACCATTGCTGTGGGATGGTCTGTATGTCAAATGTGTTGCTCTGATTGGTCAATAAATAAAACACTGATTGGCCAGTAGCCAGGCAGGAAGTATAGGCGGGACTAACAGAGAGGAGAATTGAGAGAACAGTAAGGCAGAGGGAGACACTGCCAGCCGCCGCCATGACAAGCAGCATGTGAAGATGCTGGTAAGCCACGAGATACGTGGCAAGGTGTAGATTTATAGAAATGGATTAATTTAAGATGTAAGAAGTAGATAGCTAGAAGCCTGAGCCATTAGGCCAAACAGTTTAAATAATATAAGTGTCTGTGTGTTTATTTTATAAGTGGGCTGTCAGACTGCCGGGACTTGGTGGGACCCAGAGAGAAAACTCTCTACTACAAACCATCATAATGCATCTAGTTAAATTATTTATTTCAGCTTAATTTCATTTTGGTAAGTTGTGTATATATAGAAATTCACCCTTTCTTTTAGATTTTCTAGTCTGTGAGAATATATATTTTTTAAATATGTTCTTATGGTTCTCTGAATTTCCCCAGTGCAATGTCTCTCTTTTCATCTCCTGTTTTATTATTCTTGATCATTTTTTCTTTTTTTTTTGGTTAATTTGACTGAATGTCAATCTTGATTTTTTCAAAGAACTAACTCTTTATTTCATTGATTCATTATATTTTAAAATTTTCTATTTCATTAGTTTAGTACTGAGTTTGATTATCTTTTTCCATCTACTTTGTGGGGGGAGTTGTTTGTTCTTGTTTTTCCAAGACTTTCAGGTACAACATTAACTTATTAATATAAAATCTTTCAATTTTCTAATGTAGGAACTTATTGTTATGTAAATGTTGCTTTTTATGACTCCCTTCATTTGTTCTAGAGATTTTGGTAGGTTGTGTTTTCATTTTCATTTAATTCTAGAAATTTCTAAATTACTTTCTTGATCCAGTTGTCATTCAGTCCTGTGATGTTTAGTTCCCATGAATTTGTACAAAGTACTCTCTTTGGTTTCATCAGTCCAGGTCCTTTTGCCTCTCAGTTTCTGTTGAAAAGATAAGTTATTGCTTTGGGTCTGCTTTTCTATGTGACCTGATTTTTCTGTTGTTCAGCTTCCAATATCCTTTCTTTGGTTTTTACATTTAGTGTTTTGACTATTATATTATATGGGGAGTTGCCTTTCTGGTCTTCTCTATTTGGTGTTCCACATGTGTCTTGGACCTTGACAAAAATCTTTTTCCTTAGATTAGAGAATTTGTGTGTGTGTGTGTGTGTGTGTGTGTGTGTGTGTGTGTGTGTGTGTGATTATGTTAAAAAATTCTTTATTTTTGTTCTGGGTTTCTTTTCCTTATTATAGCTATATTCATTGTTTTTGTCTGTAATGGTGTCCAAAGACTCTTGCATATACCTTTTATTTTGTTTTGATTTGATATTTTCTTTGATCCAATTCCTTTACCTTGTTTTCAAGACCCAGTAGTCTCTTTCACTTGATTCAATCTTTTGGTGAAGCTTTACTCTGAATTTTTTGTTTGATTCTTGAATTTTTCATTTTGAGTTTTATTTCATTTTAGCATTTATTTAAATTATTTATTTATTTTACCAGTATAAAATTCTATTTTTGTGTCTTGGCCTGTTTTCATCATTTCACTTAACTTTGTGCTTTCCTAGTCCTCCTCCTTGATGTGCAATGCAGCAGAAATTGAAACAGTTATTCTTGAAAGAGTAACTAAGCTGGCGGAGTCTAACCTCTCAATGCTAGACTGGCATTTATTAAAAGAGTTGAAGCCACCCACAAGCTGAGAAGAATGGGATGCGAAGAAGAATGGGATGCCGAGATGAACACTCACATGAGCCAAGAAGAATGGACAGCTGAATTAAAAAAAATCAACAATTTCCAGAATTTAAAATCCTGAATCATGACAGGACACTAGTGGAATTCAGGTGTTTCTGGTACATGGACTACTCTCACCAAATGTGAGGTCAAATTTTGTTGACCTTGTGTACATCCTACTTCATAAATGAGTCTGTCAGATACTCTAAGCCTATAGGCTGAAGATGATGCCCCAACATTGAGGAGAAACCTCAGGTGACTGTCCAGGCAGCTGGCTGTTTCTGTCAGCTCACATTTTTTTTTTTTTTGGAAGTTGCTTATTTGCACTTCCTGTTTTTATTTTTTATTAGATAATATTATTTCCTTCTTGAGTCTCTGAGGGAGTTGAAGATTAGATAGTTATAGTTATAGTTGAAGATTAGATAGTTATAGTTGAAGATTAGATAGTTATAGTTATAGTTAAAGATTAGATAGTTATAGTTAAAGATTAAATAGTTATAGTTATAGTTTTCCTTATTAAGAATTTTAGAAAAGAAACTCACTTAAGAAGTGTAAGTGTATAAATTTGAAAGACATTATAAAATAGTTCTGTTAGTAATATAAGTTAGGATAGAAAGTAAATCAGGTACGTTTTGAACTTACCAAAATAGGATAGATAATGGAATTATTTTCTCTGAGTTTGTCAAATGCAAATGGACTAGACATTGTTTAGTTTTTTATTGCTTGTATTATATATAGTTATTATACTTATTGAATATAGTTTTTCATATATTAGTTATAACTTTTTTCCTTTTTTCTTTTTATTAGAATAGAAAGGGGAAATACGGTGATATTTTATTTGTGCTGAAATGTGATTTTATTTGTATGTTAATAAATAAAGTTGCCTGGGGGTCAGAGCTAATAGCAAGCCATTTAGCAGAAGTCTGGCAGTGGTAGCACACGCCCTTAATCCAATCACATGGCAGGCAGAGTCCGTTGTTCAAGGACATAGCCAGCTTGATGACACACGCCTTTAATCCAAGTACCAACCACAGAGACCTGGAAGTCTGTATAGACAGGCAGTGACAAAGAAGTCATGTGGTTGGGTTTACAACCAATGAGAAGGCAGAACAGAAAGTCAATAAAAAATATAGACATACAGGAAGTAGATCTCTTTTCTGAGGGGAAGGACAGCAGTGACTGGTAAGCTAAAGGCTATTCGCTAGTGCTCTGACCTCTTGGGCTTTTAACTCTTTATTTGGCTCTGTGTTTCTTATTTTTAAGACTATTTAGAATTAAATCTACACCTCCTGGTTGTTTTTCCTATCTCATTGAGTAAAATAATCATATTTATTAGTGGTATTTTCAAGTCATTTGCTTGTATGACATCTATTCTGCTCCCCCCCCCCCCAGGGAACATTACTATCAGAATACTAATTTTTAGTGTAGACCTATTGTCTTGAATATCCGTATTATTTGTGTTTTTGTAATGGATCAACACATTTGAATTAGGTCATTAATAATGTTTCTTGTTCCAGCTGGGATCTCCTGCTCCTCCAAACTCTCTTTTCCTCCATCCTCGCCCTTCATTACCCCCACTCATGTTCAGGTTGTTCATGTAGATCTCTTCCATTTCTCCGTCATTGGGCGATACCCGTGTCTTTCTTGGGGTCCTATTTTCCAGGTAGCCTCCCTGGTGATGTGAGTAGCAGTCCAGTCATCCTTGTTCCACATCTAGTATCCTCTTATGAGTGAGTACATACAATGTTTGTCTTTCTGAGTCTGGGTTACCTCACTCAGGATGATTTTTTCTAGATCCATCCATTTGTCTGCAAACCTCATGATGTCATTGTTTTTCTCTGCTGAGTAGTATTCCATTGTATATATGTACCACATTTTGTTTATCCATTCTTCAGTTGAAGGGCATCTAGGTTGTTTCCATGTTCTGGCTATTACAAACAATGCTGATATGAACATAGCTGAACAAGTGCTCTTGTGGAGAACAAGGAATAAAAGACCATGGTAAATGAAGACCACATGAGAATAGGAAGAAGCAAAGTGCTAGAGAGGCCCACAGAAATCCACAAAGATACCCCCACAACAGGCTGCTGGCAATGGTCGAGAGACAGCCCGAACTGACCTACTCTGGTGATGGGATGGCCAAACATCCTAATTGTCGTGCTAGAAACCCCATCCAACTACTGAGGGATCTGGATGCAGAGATTCATGGCTATGCCCCGGGTGGATCTCTGGGAGTCCAATTAGCAAGAATGAGGAGTGTTTATATGAGCGAGAATTGTTGAGACCAAGGTTGGATAAAGCACAAGGCCAAATGGCCAAATGAATGGAAACACATGAACTATGAATCAATGGCTGAGGGGTCACCAACTGGATCAGGCCCTCTGAATGGGTGAGACAGTTTATTGGCTTGATCTGTTTGGGAGGCATCCAGGCAGTGGTACCGGGTCCTGTGCTCATTGCATGAATTGGCTGTTTGTAACCTGGGGCCTATGCAGGGTTGCTTGGCTAGGCCTGGGAGGAGGGGACTGGACTTTCCTGGACTGAGTCTACCAGGTTGATCTCAATCCACAGGAGAGGCTTTGCCCTGGAGGAGGTGGGAATGGGGGGGTGGGCTGGGGGGAAGATGAGGGGGACCGGAGGGGGAAGAACAGGGGAATCCGTGGCTGATATGTAGAACTGAACTGTATTGCAAAATAAAAATTAAAAAAATATTTCTTGTTATGGAAATCTTTTCTCCCCCCTTTTTGAGTGAAACTTTAGATCTCTGTTTCCTGTTACCTCTGTTTGTCAGATTGTAGTCCAACTGAGTAGGACTTAAGGTTCAGTTTTGGGGCAATTCAGTGTTGATGTTCCAATGGGGTATCAAGAGTTTTGAGTTGGTGGCCAGGACTTCTCAGGTAGTGAGGGTGGGTGTAGTAGGGGTGGAGTCCTTGGGTCCCAGGCTGGGAATGGGGAGCTGGCAAGATAGTATGTGATATATGGTCTTCAGGTCACCGCTACGGATGGAGTTGGTAACATATGTCCAGTTTCCCTATATAGAGAGAAAGAGCTGGTCATCAGGCAAAGGGCAGGTGGTCTTTAGGGAGAGTCAATGGTAGGTAGAGTTGTTGTTATAAATTTGAGGTCTCTAGCATGAGAAAGGTAGAGGCCAGGGATTAATACAGCCCAACTTGAAGGTTAAGTCTCCACTTAAGTCAGAGATTCTATTCTCTTGACCAGAAGGATTTTTTTTTATTAATGGGACTTTATAGGTACTCTAACAAAGACATTATTTAAAATTCAAAACAGAATAGAATGAGATAATGTAGATCTTCAGTAATTGCTACCTCCCTCCTAATATCACACATGTGTATGTTTGGCTCTAACTTAAGTAACTCTAGAATTGATGCTGGCTGAAGGTAGATGGGAACAGATGCAGAGACCCACAGCCAGACATTATGTGTTGAGAGAGTCTAAATGGATGTCTCCATCAAATCCATCCCTTCAGCGCTCAGAGAAAACCCCAGAGGAGAAGGCCAAATGAGTTTAAGAGCCAGAGGAGAATGGAGAGCACTAGCAAAACAAGGCCCTCTGAGCCAACTAAGCAAGGCACATATGAACTCTCAGAGACTGAAGCAGCATGAACAGGGAACACAAGGGTTTGTACCAGGTCCTCTGAGTACACATAATCACAGAAACCATGAAGAAAAACCTCTGTGTATCATTTATGCACTCTCTGTCATAATTTCTGCTGTTTCATCTCACACCTCTCTGTGTAGTATTTAGCTACTTCAGGGACTCAATGAGAGTTGAAGAAATCATGTAGTTCTAAGATGCCTGCTACTTACAGCCTTGGGAAATTTGGGGTCTTTTTTTTTTTTTGTGTGTGTGTGTGCACTGCATGAATTATTTGTAGAGAATTTCGGTGGTGATCAAAATTCTTCAAATGGACTATAGGTTTCTGCTGCTTCTACATTCTTCTCATTATAAACCCCTTAGTATGAACGCTTCTCCATCCAAAAGTACTTAAGATGTTTTGCTCAAGTATTCCTTGAGGATTGAAAGTAAGGGTGCATCAGTGAGGCTTTAGTCATTGTTGCTGATTCTTACAAAAATATGAGAGCAACTGGTGTTTACTAAGCAACAGGGAAAATCAGCACATGATCCTAATGGTTTTGGTACATGTGTCTTCACCAACAACAAATTACTTATGCACCCATTTCATCTAGAATTGCCTGATTTAGCTAAAACAAACCAACAAGCAAACAAGCAGACGAAACACTCAGGTAAATTTTGGTAATGAGTAACTATTTCTCTATATAAGAAACAGACATGCTCACACAGTTTGTAGTTAATCTGCAGTTAAATTAGGATGTGCAACAATCACACATTCATTTGGCAATCCTGAATTTCAGGTCAGGTATCTAAGCTCAACTCTTCTCTCTTGGGTTATCTTTTCAGAAGGTAAGGACAACTGTGTCTTCTGCCTCAGTGGTTCTCTAAGTGTGTCCCTGGGAACTTACAAATGCGCATTATCAGATTGTATGCTAGAATCATCAGAAAAAACTCAGATTCAACAATTTGCATAAACCCTTTAAGTGTTCTTTATACATGCTCAAATCTGAGAATCACGAATCTATTCCAACATTGTTGTCTTCCTACCACCAGTACAATCATCTGCAAATCTGTATCTCCAACTAACTACTGAACAAGGACATGACCAATATTTTGTTAAATAATTTATAGAATATCAGTTTCAAATAATTAAAAATTCTGTTTTATAGTCCTCATTACAAAATTGGTATTTATAATTTAATAAAGCTACTTTGTTCAGATCTTTATTACTATTCTACAGGAGGATAACTCACATCCTTTAGGTGATGGCTTGTGAATTAGACCAAAGGATAGCTGTCTTTTGGGAGGCATCACTATTTTGACAAAGGACATGTTCTACTTATTATAATTCAAATGATAAGGACATGTAAGTTTTTAGTTTGTATTTCTATGTTACCCCATCAGCAAAAATTAGCAGCACATTTGATTATTGTTTCATAAATAAATTGATAAAATAAATAGGTTGTTGTAGTAATATGTTAATTGCTGTTTCAGCTTTAAGGGCTCTTTTAGAGCCTTGTGCCTAGCAAAGGATCTGCTCTTAGGTAACATATAGATACAGACTAGGTGGTTCAAGAGTTTTGTGGTTCTATTGTGTAGCACTTCTAGGATGTCCAGACTTGCCAGCCAGAAAACAAGACCACATGGATGATGGCCAGAACAGAAAGAAGACAGTCATTTCCGGAATTCTGTCAGCACTGGAACTTTGCTTTGACAGTATACTGAACCTCGTGAAATTGAGTTTATTCAGGCCACATAGTTTATATTCAACGTGATGCTGCAGTTCAGGAATCGAGATGTTCTTTGGATATTCACAATCTCCAGTGACTTGGACATCATTGCTATGGTGGAATATTAAGTGGGTCTGTCCTGAAAAAAAAAAAACAAAAACAAAATAAAAAGGAACAACAACAAACAAAACAAGGAAGAGTGTCCCTGAATTCTTGTATTGCTTTACAATTGTTTCTGATTTTAATGATGGGAACTGTCCTGGGACTTTGTGCATCTTAAACATATATGTTATTGACCCAGTTTCTTCTACTATTGAGCTGGAACTCCAATCCTTTCCATATTAATAGAGAATATAAAATACTTTTAAAATCAGTTTTTGGTAATACTTTAAATGTGTTTATGGAATCATTATAATCTCCACTTTTCTTGGGCCTGGACTCTATAATCTATAATTACTTTCACACTTCAGTGGATTCTTGATTGAAGTGAACTTTATGAAACTCACTTCTGTTCTTGGGATGCTAGGCAAGGAAGGACTTACTGTGTTCAAATGTGCAACATCTTCACATATTATAAATGCCAGAGATTGCCACTTTGATATCAAAGAACCTTTTCCATATACACAGTCCAAGCTTTCCTTAAAGTCACACTATTGGAACAAAGAGAACTTCATGTATGCCATTTGCTTGCAGTTCAAAAAATTAAAATTGTAGCTATGAATTAATGCAGTTTTCTTAAGTAATACCTAAGGATATAGTTCCTCGAGAGATTAATCCAAACAAAGATGACTACCAAGATGTACAGTCATATCAGGGAGTTTCAGAGTCAGTTCAGATTTCAAAAAGATGAAAATAGTTAAGACTAAACATCAGAGTGTAAGATTAAAGTAATCTGATTATTTTAAGAGGGATTTAATTACAAAGTTACACTATGTTTGACTTTTCATTCATTTATTTTTAACAGTTCTTCCACTATTTTAGTATATTTTTCATATTGAAAAGATATAACCTCTCATCCCTGCCTTCTGAATAATTTTACTGATTTTTCCACCAAAGGTTATATTATGTATGCTAAAAAAATAAAGTGATGTTTGTTTGATGGATTAGCAGGTAATTTGAGAACCTTTTATTTAGTGCAATAGTGTTGTATAACCTCATTATTAGTTCTGAGAGTGAAAGAGGACACTTATTTCTGCACAGACATGTTAATAAGGTCAGCTCTTATGCTGCTTGTGTTTTCTTTGGCTTTGCTGAAATTAAATTAATGCTTTGTATTAGTTTAAAATTATTTATTATAGTGGGGCATATGCTGTGATTAAAAAAGCAAAACAGAACAAAGGCCATATCCAGTGGCTAGTGCTGCGATTCCAAAAAAGACATCCAGGCCTGGGTGTGTTATAGACCATGGCTGTGGGATGACCCATCCCATCTTATTCCCTCTGACAGTCAGAGGGATGCCACAGGCAGTTATAGTCTGACAGACCTTCCTGGAATTTGTGGAGAAATATTGTGTCTAGTGTACAAACTAGTGCCTCTGGCTTTCAATGTTCTTCTGATTTTATGACTTTTATGCAGTAAGTCTACAGTAATCTTTCAAAGTTACTGGCGGTCACTGGAGAACCCTTGCCTACGCTTCAACTGTCCTGAAGGCAGGGCTGCTGTGTCTGTTTCTCTAGTGAAGGCTGTGCTGAAATTGCAATAAAATGTGAAAAACAATGTTTCCCTTCCTATTAGTTTTGACTTTTAGGAGGATGATGGGCAGTTCTTGTTGCCTGTCTCAAAATATTTTATCTTTGAAAATTTGGTCACCTCATCTCACAGTTCCTAGAAGCCTCATGCCTGGAGTATGCAGACTATATTTAATTTGGACTGGTTTCATAGGCCCATCCAAAAATGCAAAGATTAGTGACTAATTATCTTAGAAGTGGTTTTTTTTGGCTACAAGTAACATCAATCATTTTGAACTATATTAAGCAAAAGATATAGACTCACTGATAGGATATTGCCTTTCTTCTTTGCTCCCAACGCCAGAAATGCTGTTAGGTCTTAGGCAAGAGGAACTGAACCTATAGGGTCATTGGCATCTAAGGCACTTACCATCCATGACCCTGTTCTTCTCGGGTCACGTGGTCACATGGTCACATGCTTGCATTGATCCCGTCATCGCAGGCTCTTATTTAATCTCTTTTAGCAGTACATCTTCCCATGCTATTTGTGTATCCACAGTAAGCTACAAACAGTTCTGTATCTCTGAAATCAGTAACATGTTATTTGTATATGTTAAAAGTTATTAGGTGTGGGAAGAAAAACATATTAATACACAGAATTCCAAATTAGAGTCTGTGGTAGGCTTTTACTGTTCATTGCATAAAAATGTTAGAGATGATAAAATTTCTGAAAAGGGCTAAAGTAAGTAATGAATGTGACAAAATTGGTGACATAACTTTTTTTTTTTTTGGTTTTTCGAGACAGGGTTTCTTTGTGTAGCTTTGCGCCTTTTCCTGGAACTCACTTGGTAGCCCAGGCTGGCCTCGAACTCACAGAGATCCGCCTGGCTCTGCCTCCCGAGTGCTGGGATTAAAGGCGTGCGCCACCACCGCCCGGCTCTGGTGACATAACTTTAGAAAGACACAATGACAAAATAAACAAACTGGCCTGAACCTTATTTATGTATATAAAACATCAAGTGAAAGGTAAAGACTTCATTCAACCCATGATGTCAGTCATTTAAAACGTGAAAATTTATTTACTGATAACAAGATGAGGACTCCTATTTAAGTTCTGAGCTACTCTCAAATTCTACTGTGAATCCATTCTATCTCGAATATGATGTTGAAAGACATGATGACTTCACGTATGTAAAGCTATTGACGTCTTCATAGTTAAATCTCCTTATCAGTAATGCACAATATAACCAAGATGAAAAGTGCAAAATCCACAGATGTCTCCCGTGTAGTGTCACATAAAGTCAAAAGCAAAGATGACTAATTCTGATCAGGCTACAAGTCTAATGAAAGCTAGATAAAAATCCTCTCTTCCCAGTCATAGGGATTACTTTAGATCTGTTGACTACTAAATTAGCATAATCTACGATGGTTTAAAACTGCTGCTTGGTCTATACTAAAACCTATTGATTAAATTCTTATCAAAGTGTTTACAAAGTAAACATTAGGAAAATTGAGCCAAAATAACAATGCAGATTGTGCTAGCCTTATAATTATCATCTCTGATTAAGTAATGTTTATTTACTTCTTGACAAAGTCTCTGTAGATCCATTTACATTGTGAGCCCATTAAATTATTTTTCCCTCAAGTGCCAGCTGAGTGTAAAGGTAACCATCAAATCAAGCTGTTTTCCCACATGCTTGAAGCCACACACCTGGAGAAAAAAGGCTTTAAATTCAGACAAGGTTATAGTAAAAGACAATATGGACCAGTGATGAAATCTTGTGGTAGAGGCACTCCTCTGTAATCAAGCAGATACATCTGGAACAAAGTGTGTTCACTTTTGCATGTTTAGATGAATGTTCCCTTCTTGAGAATCCCAGAAAGAGTCTCAAAAGCTATTAGTGAGGTTGTAGAGCTCATGAATTATGTTAAAGGCAGACCTGTGCAAGTTTGACTTCCTGAGCTCTGTTTTTTTTTTCTATATGTAGAACCCTTCAAACATAGGCACAAGCAAGGGTTTTCTGAAAAGTTCTTAAACAGCACAGGCAGTACTCCCAAGACTTAACAAATAGGATTAGACAGAATTAGAAACTTCGGCATAGCAAGCAAAACAATTCCCACAGTGAAGAGACAGTCTACAGAATGGAAAAAAAATTGCCAGCTACATATCAGAAATGATAGAATACATTAAGAACTGTGAAAATTAAGAACCCAAGTAACAAATCGTCTGCTCAATAAGAGGTGAGTAATAGCTTTCAAAAGAAGAAGCATAGCTAGTAAGTATTTGAAAAAACATTCAATGTCTTCAGCTTCATTGAAATTAAAGTTAAAACTGCTTTTATAATCTATCTCATTCTAATCAGAACGGATAGCATCAGGAAAAGAGTAGATGCTGACAAGGTTGTGGGGAAGAGAAGTGTTTATTCATTCTTGGTATGGATGTAAACCTGGTACGGATGGTACATCCACTGTAGGAACCAGTGTGAAGCTTCTTGAAAACATTAGAGCCAAAGCTACCACCTTTCCCAGTTGTACCACTTCAGATATACTCAGTCAAAGGATCTTAAAGCAACATATTGTGGAGATACTTTCACCTTTGTGTTTATTATTTCACTATTCATAATAGCCAGGAAACAGAACCAGCCTAGTTGTTCAGCACCAGATGAATAAGTAAAGAAAACATGGTAACTATACACAATATTTTTTTTCAGCTGTAAAGAAGAATGAAATGATAGCGTTTGAAGGAAAATGGATGCAACTGGAAGTCATGATGTCAAATGAAAAAAGTCAGACTCAGAAAAACAAATGTTGCATGCTTTTATCTTACATGTAGTTTCTAGAATTGTCTATGTGTGTATGACATGAAGGTCATGAATGTACCATGGAAGAGGAAGAAGGGATCCTGGGGGAGGGGAAACCGATGGCAATGCAAGAAATACACTAAGAACGTGGTGTCAGAGAACCCAGTGCCCCTCTTTGCTGCTTCGTCTCATTAACAGATTCGAAAAGAAGCTCAAGGATAATTTTATTATATTTTGAAAGAAAAACTTCAAGGCAGGAAAGCTGTAAATCTTGGCGGCTTCCCAGAAGGAGAATGAGAAGAGAAGGAAAAATAGCCATACTTTTTGAGTTAATCCAGCCTGAAGGTTATCCATGTGCCACTGTGGTTGGGAGGGAGCTTTGGAGAAAAAGTAAGGACGTTCAAAACATTAGAAAAACCATGCTTAGGACACAGAGAAAAATAAAAGGAGAAGCTGTATGGCTGTGGCACTAGGGGATGGGAATTTTAGAAATGAAAAATACATTTTCTTATTAAATAAATAGTTATTCCACCTATCCCTTTGCATGGTTTAAAGTGTAGCTCATCTTTCTAGGGATAGGTGGTCCCTCCTCTCTGCGGGGTGGTCCTCTAGCCAGGTCATTGATCTGCCCACTTGGAATGTTAATTCTTCACAAGGCCAGAGATTTTATTCTTTTGACCAAAAGGAAATAGTTTTCCCTTAATGGTATTTCTACTGCTGTGTCATTACTAGGACGGAAGAGGCAATCCTAATATCACTTAGGAGATAGGCTGAAATTGGAGAAAGGACATAACTCATTTTCAGCATGAAAATATAAAGAGATCCAGTTCTAACACTGTTAACTCTAAGGAGTTATTAATGTCTCTATTGGAGTCTGAGTTCCTGCGCTCACATGCAGCCTTCAGGCAGGCTCATTTAGGATGACATAAGAAATCTGAGTTCCTTCTGGCAGTTGTGGCCAGGGGACCAAGCACATTTCTGGAACTGTGCTTTGGGTTCCTGCCCTGAGTGCTCTGTCAGGTTGCAATCTCCTGTTCTCATCAAAAATAGAAGGGGGACTCTTTGGGGGGAGAAGAAGAGGTAAGCAAGAATATAACAGAAGTGATAGGAGAGGACAGTAGGGGAGGGGTAAGAATAAGAATATGTATGAAAATGACATAAAGAAGCCCAACATTTTCTATTATAACAAAACCACCACCATTAAAACAACAACAAAACCCTACTGACTTATTCAAAAGTCCTCTTCATTTGCCAAAGTTGTCAGGGAGTTCAGATTTTCTTATGAAATAATTTATACGAGGTCACATGATATTATGGGATTTGCTTTATGAATTATATATGTTGATATATATTTGAACAATGAGATATGCATCTTTTCAAAATATGAAATTTTATCACTGTTGGCCATGGGAGACATGATTGGAATAGCTATATATTTAATTCATGAGTATCTACTGGACCAGGATTAGTTAGAGCCTGTGATATTTCTAAACACCCTGGTAATGAAATCTGAATAGTACATTAAGCATGTTTTAAACACTATAATAAAGCCCTAAGAAATGTTTGAAAAACAACTTTAAAAAAATCATTTCCCCCAACAAGACAGTGTCCTCTGATGACTAAGAACCAGTTTTTGCTTTTATCCCTGTTCATAGACACAACTGGGCACATTAAGAACAGATTCAGGAGATTTTTCATTTGCTGAATAACAGTCAAACATCTCAGTTAGGGATAACTTCTCTGAGTCCACCTCTTGGAGAAAAGTCACTTGAAATACCTTCTTTCATTTTAGATCCCATGCATGTGAAAAGAAATTCTCAATGACAGTTAGGTGAAAAGTCACAAAATCAAATTATCATTCTGATGTAAAAGCGTTGTTTCATCTGAATTGTGTGACAGTAAACTGAACAGACTTTCTTTCTTTCTTTTTTTTTTTTTTCAAGACAGAGTTTCTCTGTGTAGCTTTGCACCTTTCCTGGAACTCGCTTTGGAGACCAGGATGGCCTCGAACTCACAGAGATCCTCCTGCCTCTGCCTCCCGAGTGCTGGGATTAAAGGCGTGCGCCACCACCACCCAGCCTGAACAGACTTTCTTAATGTCTGTTCTTAGATTAACTTATTAATTAGTTTATTATCCCCAAGTTTAGTTCGGTTACATCCAGTTCCACATTACAAATAAATTCCATATTATATACATTTTATTTATAGTTTAAATTTCTCTTTGATAACATTATATTTTGTTTCATTTTTTATAGCTGCCTCTTCTTACTTGTAGCAACTAATTTTTGAGTCGCATAGTAATAAAGTTTATTCCCCCCAAAATATATTGAACAAATTTTACACAAATAAATGCTTTGCCAATGCTAATATGAAAAAGTCTTGGAGTTAGAGTCTAAATGACTGAAGTTAAAAAAATGGTACATGTTTACTTTTCATGACTATGGTATTTCCCAACTGATAGATTTACCTGCTAGAGCCACTAGAGAGGAAGGGCAAGAACCTTGTGAGGAGGCAGGTGCCAGCACAGAAGCAGTGCAGCTGATTTTAATCTTCACAGTGACTTAGACGCAATGACGCTCAGTTTCTGCATTTGCAAATTGGGTGTATTGATAATTATGACAGATTAATACATTTTAATCTTCACAGTGACTTAGACGCAATGACGCTCAGTTTCTGCATTTGCAAATTGGGTGTATTGATAATTATGACAGATTAATAGAAGTCAAGGTACCAGACTTAATAAATATGAACTATTTCTTAGGCCACTAAACAAATTCTATTTTAAAATTTTTTCTTTTTCTTGAATTTTTTTCTTTTATTGAAAATAGACTTTTTTCTCACATGATATGTCCTGATTACAGTTTCCTCTCCTTCTCCTCCTCTCGGTTCCTCCTACCTCCCCTTCCATCTGGATCCACTCTCTATTGGTCACTCATTAGAAAACAAACAGGCTTCTAAGGAACTATAACATAACAAGATGAAATAAAAACTAATCCATTGTAATTGGACAAAACAAGCATGCAGAATGTTGGCATTTGTATGGAACAATTCCATGCAAGAATTAGAAAATCAAAGATGAGTTGCAAAATACTTTATAAAGGCTTTAGGATGTATGAATCAAAAATGACACTGAAAGACAAAATGTTAGCATGGGTTAAAGTGAGGCCTGATTAAATTTCTTTTATAGAACTTGAAATGTGATTGAATGTTTGGATTATCTGAGGTAGTCATTGCAGAAGTAAAAAAATGATTGGCAAGAGTTTTGATAGCCAGGCTCAGCTCTGATTCTGAACCATGGCTCTCATTTACAAGCATTCATAAGGGATCTGCCTTGCTATTTGAACCAAGAAATGACTCCCAGGCACAGGATCCAGTTTCCTTTCTTCTCTTCCAGCATCCCATGCTGCCCTGGCCCTTGCCCAGGGTATTTCATAATGGAGCATATTTTGTTAGACACAACAAGATCTTTCACACAGTGAGTGTGAAAATATAAATCCTAAATCCTATTATTAAATGCAAAGCTTTTTCTCTTTCTGTGTATTTAATTTAAAATAGCTACATTTTTCTTTTAGTAAACTATCCACTTCTGGAATGGAGCCCCATGGTAATCACACAGTGTCACATCTTGTGGAGAGATTTATAATCTGAAATATTACTCAAATTCCCTTACCCATAGATTTGAAAAGGGATTTGACTGATGGAGAATAAGACCAAAGGCTATTACTGGTCTGAGGCTGTGACAATAATTTGTGTAAGAGATAAGAAAGAAGATTCTCTCTCTCTCTCTCTCTCTCTCTCTCTCTCTCTCTCTCTCTCTCTCTCCACTTTTGTCTCTCTTATTCACTCATCACCCTTTTTTATTCATTCATATATATATATATATATATATATATATATATATATATGTCTAAGAGAGATGCTAACAAGGAAGTATTTGCAGGTTTTGTGTCTAACATGGTGAAAGGGAGATTATCGAGGAAGAATGTATATAAAGACTCTTTGAGCCAGGTGGTGGTGGCGCACGTCTTTAACCCCAGCACTAGGGAGGCAGAGCCAGGTGGATCTCTTTGACTTCAAGGCCAGCCTGGTCTACAGAGTGAGATCCAGGAGAGGCACCAAAACTACACAGAGAAACCCTGCTTGAAAAACAAACAAACAAACAAACAAACAAACAAACAAATAAACAAAAACCACCACCAACAAAAGGACTCTTCAACTGAAATGCCCAGGGTGAGAATTCATTCAGAGGAAGACACTGTTCACAGAAAACATACTTCAATGAATTCAGTAATTAACTTTATTGTATTTTTGTAAGTGTGTGTGTGTGTGTGTGTGTGTGTGTGTGTGGTGTGGTGTGTGATGCATGCATGCATGTACACCCATGTATGTGTGTACACACCCATAATGCACACACATGAAGAAGCTAGGGGAGGAAGTTTAGTTCTTCCTCTGTTGCTATCTTGCTCTTGAGACAGGATTTCTCACTGAACCTGAAACTCTGAGACAGAGTTTCACATTGAACCTGAAACTCACCGTTTTGACGGGGTTGACTTGAGGGGCATCAGTCTCCTGGAATTTACCTGTTTCTACTCCATAATACTGGGGTTACAAGCATGAACTGTCATGCCCATCTTTTTCAGAGGACTTGAGACTGGAACTCAGGGCTCCATGCTTGGGCAGTAAGTGCTCCTACCTATGAGCTTTCTCCCCATCCCTTTATTAGTCTTGTAGCAGATTCTTTTTTCAGTGTCATAGTCATTCAGGAAAAAAAAGAATCCACTAGGTACTTGGTGTTAGAGTGCACTTATTTAGTGGAGCACTTTAATGATAGCATACAGATTGACCTTAAAAACAGTATCACACTTTGTACATTCTCAACCCACACTTCTAGCTGCAGGTCTATATTTCTTTCACCATAAAAGCAGTTCTCTGATAAACACAAGAAACTCTGTGACTCTCCTAATCAAAGAGGGTCACAAGGAAAAGACTTTCTTGCTTTAACCTTTACACCTTCACTTGGTCTTTCCCTAAGGTTTTGGGACCCCAAGAAGTAAGAGAAGAACTGGCCGTGGTCCAGTTTAGCACAGAAAAATACAAAGAGGAAAATGAACACATATCCTGGATGTGGAACTGCTGACTCCTTTGCTGAGGTTGAAGACAATCTTAGTGCAGCTGGACTCCTATATCCCTGCAGTAGTTCCCACACAGGGTGAGGGCTGCTTTGCATCTTTTATGTCTACAACTGTCTTTGTTTTAATATGACAAAGCATTTTTATCCAGAATTAGTCTCAAACTCACAGATTTGGGTTTGCGGAAAATTTTGTTGATTTATTTAACCAATATAGAAGTGCCTCCTACCAAGAGTCCAGTACTCATCTGGGGCCCAGGAATATGTAGGCATGAATCAAGCAGTCCCAGCCTGTGCTATGGAGGAGACATTTTATGGAAGCAGACAAATAGAGCCAGGCATGATGGCTGATGTTAATGGTATTAGCTTTAGCTGAAAATTAAACAAGAGTTGAGCAGCATTAGAAAATGAAAACCCAGGGCTGGGTGGGGAAAGCTATTCTGTGGATGGCATTGAGGGTAGCATTGAGGGACAGGAGTGAGTCACACAAGTGTGGAAACAGAAAAAGATAAAGGGAAGCTTTAATTTGTGAACCCTTCAATTTTATTTAAAGTTGAGGGTTTTTTTTTTCACTTATGCTTGAAGCTGAGTACATTTAGATATTTGCCACATCTCTAAGATGCATCAAGTAATGCACAAAGACCAAACCTTAGGAAGGTACTGGACTTCTGTTTACCTCTCTTCCCATTCTCATCTCCTGGGTTCCTGCCTCCTCTTGGCATTTACTTTTAGTGTGGTTTTGAGCTGTAATATGAGTTCAGTTTGGATCCACATAGTTTGAATGCCATGCCACATTCTGAAGTGGGCTCTGGCTCTATGGCATGAAATAGAGATTCTACCGAATTGCTTTGAGTTCACAATAGACCACATAGATGCTCCAGCAGACTTGCCCCCAGCTTGGGTAGGTTAAATTCTCGGTGAAGACTGAGAGTTACAGAATTGTTGAAATGTGGGAAAGAATTGAATTCAAAATAACTATAAAGCTCTAACTACTCTGGAATGCAACATCAACTTTAACTGGACAAGAGATTTGTAATGTTTGAAAACTATACTCCTCACATGGTTTTGTCCTGAACACTATTTATTAAGATTTCTTGAAGTATAATTAACAAATAAGGGTTATATATATTGAAGACATGCAGGATGACATTTATGTTTAACATGATTATCCATTGTGCAATCATTTCCAGTAAGCTAATAACCACCTTCATGCCACACACAGTTAACTTTTGAGGGGTGAGAATACTCAAATTACTATTTTAGTGAATTTCAGACATACAATTCATGGTTACCAACTCTAGTCAGCATGTAGTATTTTAGGAATCTGGAAATTTCTCAACTTCTCATAAACACTGCTCCATCTCTCTCATCCTCTTGGACTCTAGGTATTTACCTCTCTAATTCTATTCAGGAATTTGACTTTTTTTTTTTTCTAAAGGCATATGTAAGGGAGACCATGCAGGGCACGTCCTGAGCATGGCTGCTTTTTCTAAACGTAATTATCATCCAGGTCCATCCATAATGCTGCAAATGACAAGACTTGTTCCTTTGTCAAAGCTGAATAGTACTCCAGTGTGTGTGTGTGTGTGTGTGTGTGTGTGTGTGTGTGTGTGTGTGTGTGTTTCCATGTATGCATATCATAATTTCTTTTTCCATTCATCTCTCAGCAGACACTTAAACTGCCTCTCTATCTTGGTCACTATGAATAATGCTACAATGGATCTGAGAGTATCAATATTTTGAGGTGTATTTTAAATTGAATGCATTCCTGTTATCTGAACTGGAACACCAAAGTCATCCCACCCATTATTTCTGCCTGTCTCTTTTCTTTATTCTTACTCATTCTGTCTAGGTCTGGGTCCTTGCAGCCTGTTACTTATTAGATTTCAAGAATTTCTTAAAGGACATGGGGGTCTTTTCTTGAAGACATGAAATAAACGGATCTTATCTGTACTTCTTAGCACATTGCTGCTCATCAATCTTCATTCGCTTATTGCCTTTCAAGCAAGCCTGCATTTTTATCTGACAGACAGACAGGTTGCTACAGTGGAAACACATGCTTTGGAGGGGAGGCTGCTCAGGGTCACATTGTGGACTCATCACTATTCACCTTATTATTTTGGGGAAAGTTTTACTAACAGAGTAGTTTGAGTCTAACTACTCTTGCCTCAACTATTCTTCTTTTTAGAAATAAGGATAGTACCACCTGATTCATGTTTACATAGGGATTAATGGTATACTAGTCTATGCTGAGTGTTTCTAAGTACTCTGTACTAAGTACTACATTTATTATACAGTTAGAATTGATATTTATAATGATTTTTCTGAAACCTGCCACAATAGTGGATATCCAATAACATGTCTTTCCTTCCCAATCCATAGCCAGGTACCTAATGAACCTTTCAGGCTTATTTTTTTCTCTTTAAACAGAACCTAGTATTTCTTTAAACTGTTCTATTTATCATTCTTTTTTACTTTGTTTTTAATTTTTTGTTTTTATTGGACATAGATTTTTTGAAATAGACTGACAGCAGATCTTCTCCTCTCCTTCTGCTCCTCCAGTCCCCAATCCCCCAGTCTCATCCCCAGCTCTGTATCAGAACACCTGCTGTCGTCTCCCTTTCCCCTCTGACTCCATTCCCAGTGGATCACACAGATCTTCTCCTCCAACCTTCCTTTCCCCAACTCATCCCAGTACCCCAACCTCCAACACTAGCAGGTATTCCCTGTGAACACACAAGCTGTGCAGGTCAGGGAATCAGGTAAGCTAACTGAAGACCTTCAGCACTCCATCCTGTCCTCCAAACCCAACCCCCTAGTCTGGTCCCTATCTCTGCAACAGAACACCAGCTGCAGCCTTGTATCCCCCTCTGCCAATATCGCCTATGGATCCCAAAGACCTTCCCCTCCTAACCTTTCTCTTCCCACTTATTGCTTTATCCCAGCCCCCAACTCAGCATGCACTCTCTGCTAATACACAGAGCATTCCTGTAGGATGCAGGTAGGCTGTCTGTAGATCTTCCCCTCTGCTTCTGTTCCTCTAAATCCAATCCCCCAGTCTCATACCTGCACTATAACAGACCTTCTGGGGTGACCCCTCTTCACTGTTTCCCCCCATTCCAAGGAGACAAAATAAGCAGATCTTGGTTGAACATTTTATTCTTCTCCCCACTGTGAAACTGTTCAGATCCCTAGCCTATTCTCATTTCTAAGTGTCAGCTCCCAATACTCAGAAACACATTTTACCTGGAACCTCCATTGGCCAGAACTAGCAGGTCCAAAGAAAATTTCCTATCAGGCAACACACAACCATCACATTCTCAAAAATCTAGAGAGGAAACAGAAACCAAAGAACAAAGACAAATCCAGAAATCAGCACCTAGACCTATAACCATTGCAATCCTAGATGCCTGGTGTAAAACCACACTCAATAATATCCAGGGTAATATGTCTCTGCAAGAGCCTAGCTATCTAACCACAGCAGGCCATAAATATTACAACATAGCTGAAGTACAAGGAAAAGCCCTTAACACTACCTGTGTGAAAATGATAGAGGCCCTTAAAGAGGAAATTAATGAACCCCTTAAAGAAAGCTAAGAAAACACAAACATTAGTAGAAAATGAATAAAACTATTCAATATGTGAAAATGGAAATAGAATTAATAAAGAAAGTAATAAATAAACTGAGGGAATTCTGGGAATGAAATATTTAGGAATTCATACAGGAACTACAGAGGCAAGCTTCACTAACAGAGTACAAGAGATGGAAGAAAAAACAGGCATTCAAGATTAATAGAAGAAAGGGACACATCAGTAAAATAAAATGTTAAATAAAAAAAAAATCCCTAATGCAAAAGGCCCAGGAAATCTGTGACACTATGAAAAGACCAAACATGAATAATAGGAGTAGAGGAAGGAGAAGAATCCAATTCAAAGGCTCAGAAAATATTTTCAACAAATCATAGAAGAAAATTTTCCTAACCCAAAGAAGAAGATGCCTATAAAGGTACAAGAAACATGCAGAACACCAAATAGATTGGAACAGATCAGAAAGTCCCCTTGGTACATAATAATCAAAACACTAAATCTACAAATCAAAGAAGGAATATAAAATCTGCAAGGTAAAAAGATCAAGTAACATATAAGAGCAGAGTTATTAGAATTATATCTGACTTCTCAATGGAGACTCTGAAAGCCAGAAAGGCCTGGACAGAGATGCTGCAGACTCTAAGAGACCACAGATACCAGCCAAAAAGACTATACCCAGCAAACTTTAAATCACCATAGATGGAGAAAATAAGTTATTCCATGATAAAACCAGATTTAAACAGTATTTGTCTACAAAGACAGTCCTACAGAAGATACTAGAAGGAAAACTCCAACCCAAGGAGGTTAACTACACTGATGAAAATACAGGAAATAAATAACCTCATACCAGCAAAACTAAAAGGAGGGAAACACACACAGATACAGACACACACACAGAGACATGCACACACACACACACACAGACACACACAGACACACACACAGACCCAGACACACAGACCCAGACACACACACATAGACACACACAGACACACAGACACAGACACACACAGACACACACAGACACACACACACACAAAAAAAAAACCACCACCCCCACCACCAAAATATCAGAAAGCAATAATCATTGGCCATTGATATCTTTCAATACCAATTGTCTTAATTTCCTGATAAAAAGACACAGACTAACAGAATGGATGAGAAAATGGGATCCATCCTTCTGCTGCATACTAGAAATACATTCTCAACATTAAACATGGACATTTCCTCTGGGTAAAGGTTTGGAAAAGACATTTCAAGCAAATGACCTAAGAAGAAAGCTGTTGTAGCCATTTTAATATTTAACAAAATAGACTTCAAACCAAAACTAATCAGAAGAGATAGGGAAAGACACTACATACCCATCAAAGGAAAAATCCAACATGATGATATTTCCATTATTAACATCTATGTCCTAAATACAAGGGCACCCAAGTGTGTAAACAGTAACAACAACAATAAAACACCACTACAGCTTAAATCACATATTTGTAGCTGGAAGTTTTCCTGTGTCTTGCCTGGTCCGCAGCTGCTCAGACCCAAGTAAACACACAGAGGCTTATATTAATTAAAACTGCTTGGCCATTAGCTCAGGCTTACTACTGACTAGCTCTTACAGTTAAACTCAGCCAATTTCTGTTAATCTATATGTCGCCATGTTTTCTGTGGCTTTACCTGTGTGCCATTACATGCTGCTTCCTGGATGGCGGGCTAGCAGCTCCTGACTCAGCCTTCCTCTTCCCAGAATTCTCCTTGTCTGCTTATTCCTGCCTGGCTACTGCCCAATCAGCATTTTATTAAACCAGTATACAAAAGCATTATTCCACAGCACATATTGACCCTTATACATTGATAGTGGGGAATTCAATAAATAATTCTCACCAATGGACAAGGCATCCAGACAAAATTTAAACAGAGAAATATGAGCTAACAGATGTTATAAACCAAATGGACCTAATAGATATTTACAAAGCATTTCACCCAAATATAAAAGAATACATCTTCTTTTCCACACCTCATGGCAGTTTCTCCAAAATTAACCACATAATCAGACACAAAGCAAGTCTCAACAGATACAAGAAAATTAAACCCCCTGTATCATATCAGGCCATCACTGATTAAAGCTGGATATCGAAACAACAGAAACAAACTCAAAGAAACTGAACAACTCTCTAACTGACTGAACAGGGGATCAACACAAATGAAGAAAGAAACTAAAGATGAGAATTCAGTGAAAAGGAATACACAACATACCCAAACTTATAGGACACAATAAAAGAGATTAAAAGAGGCAAGTCCATAGTACTTAGTATCTGCATAAAAAATAATTTGGAGAGAATACTATCAACTTAGCAGCACACCTGATAGCTATAGAATAAAAAGAAGTAATGACATCCAAGAGGAGTGGACAGCAAAAAATAATCCAACACAGGGATGAAATCAATAAAATAGAAACAAAGAAAATACAAATAATCAATGAAACAAAGAGTTGGTTCATTGATAAAACCTACAAGTTAGACAAACTCTTATCTAAACTAACTAAAAGGTGGAGAGAGAATATCCAAATTAACAAAAATCAGAAATGAAAAGGGAAACATAACAAGAGACACTGAAGAAATCCAAGAAATCATGAGATTATACTCCATGTATGTCAACCTGTATGTCAATAAATGGGAAAATCTAAAAGAAATGGACAATTTTTCAATAGATACCACTTACCAAAGTTAAATGAAGAATAGATTAGCAATTTAAATAGACCTATTATCCCAGTAAAATAGAAATAATCATTAAAAGTCTCCCAACCAAAAAATCCCAAGGCTAGATGGGTTTAGCACAGAATTGTACCAGATTTTCAAAGAAGAGTTAATGTCAATACTTCTCAAATTATTCCACAAAATACAAACAAAAGGACATTACCCAATTCATCTTATGAGGCCACAGTTACCCTGATAGCCAAACCACATAAAGATGCAGTGAAGAAAGAGAATTATAGAAGAAATTACATTATGAACAAAGATGCAAAAATTCTCAATAAACTACTTGCAAACCAAACCCAAGAACATATCAAAACAATCATTTCAGTGATCAGTATAGAGCTACAGAGATGGTTCAACATATGAAAATCAATAAATGTAATCCACTATATAAAAAAAACTGAAAGAAAAAAGATCATTCCATTATATGCAAAACAGACCTTTGACAAAATCTAAAGCCTTCATGAAAAAAAGTTCTAGAGAGATTAGGGATACTCAGGACATATCTGAACACAATAAAGGAAGTTTACGGCAAGCCGATAGCCAACATTAGCTTAAATGGAGAGAAACTCAAAGCAATTCCACTCAAATTAGGAACAATAGAAGGTTGCCCACTCTCTCCATATCTATTCTATATATTACTTGAAGTTCTAGCTAAAGTGATGAGACCAAGGAAGAAGTCAAAGTATCTTTATTTGCCAATGATATGATAGTATCAAAACTCAAAAACTCCACTGGGTAACTCCTACAGCTGATAAACACTTTCAGCAAAGTAGCTGAATCCAACATTAACTTACAAACATATAGCTCCCTATATATAAATGATAATGGATTGAGGAGGGTGTGGTGGCTGTGTATTGCCTGATAGGGAATGCTCCTGAGATCCTGCCGAGTGTGAACACTGGTGGATCTGTACAGAATATATTTCTACTTATTGGCTCACACTTAGGATTGGGGATGAGCTGGTGGTAGCTTCAAGAGGTTCACAGGAATGAGAGAAGCAGAGTTTGCAATCAGGGTCTGCTTAGTCCCCTGGGATTGGGGGCAGAGAAGGAGGAGAGGCTATAGGAGGTGGTCCTCTACAGAGCTAGGGATGAGACTCAGTAATTGTATTTGGAGGAGAGGAAGGAGAATAAAGATCTGAAGATCACCCACCTGCTTCCTCCCTAGTGTGGTAGGTGGGTTCCCAAGGGAGTTAATTCCTGTGGAGTTAGCAGCTGAGGCCAAGGAATGGGGAGGTGAAAAATGATGTAGGGAAGATCTTTCCGATCCTCTGGAGATGGGGCAGAGAGGAAAGGGATGCCTCAGTAGGTAGTCTGCTGCAGAGCTGGGGAGGAGACTAGGGGAATGGACTTGGAAGAGAGGAGGAGTAAATATGTGAAGGTCACCTATCTGCTTTCCCGGCCAGAGTGGCCAGTGGTTCCCAGGGAATCCTATCTATCATTCTTACAACTCCTGAAACTCTTGGTACTGCTCCTTTGCCATTGTTTTTATTTTGCCTGGACAGCTGTTTCTATGCCTGTGGATGAACCTGCCACAATCAGGACACAATATCTTTTTCATAGTACCTTCCACATCTACTCTCTACTTCTGTTCTCTCTTCTTGCAGGTGCTATAGGCTCATGTGCTTGAACTTCATGACTGGCTTTCTTGATTCAGTCATCTGTGCATTTGACCAACCAACACTCCAACAGAAAAGTCAGATGGAAGGTCAGGGATTATCCTCCAACTTCCTCTCTCCAGGGTAGTTTTTGCCTGACCACATCCCATGATGCAGTTGAGAGCTCCTTGCAAGATGGTGACCATTCCTTTCCTGTCACTCCTGCCCCAAAATTGGAGATAACTTTTTTTTGCCTTCGTTGTTCAGCTACTTTTGATTTTTTAAAAGTTTAAAATCATCCTAATTCTTAATTGCAGCATGTCAAGGTGCAAATAGTGGTATTCATATGTTAGTGATTTTACTTTTCGTTATCAAATGCCTGTTCTGTTTAAATTTTGGACCATACTTGGGAAGAATCTGCTCAAAATAGTAAAGATAAAAACAGTGGAATATAATCATTAAATGATTTCCAAGGCCTTTGAGTTATATAGACATAGAGACACTGTATTTTCTCATTCTCATTATTTTAATACAAGCAAATTGGGCCATGTTTCATAACTCTATTACTTATTGCCTTCAGTCAGATGAACTTACCCACTCTGTTGAACTCTTCAGAATTTCAAACAATCAACTTCAACAGGATGATGGTTGCCTGGACAAGGAGCTCGATTTTGACCAGTAGAGAGGCTCTGGCATGTATTGCTTCCCAAACCCCAAGAATCCACTAAGTCTAGGGTCAGTTTGAACACACACACATACTCTGCCCTGTTTTTAATGAAATAATTTCTTGTAACTAGAAATCTATTTCAATATAGATATTTACTATGTAATAGATATATAGTGGTATTCATATCTAGGTATGCACAAGAGAAGGACCATATTAAAAATGTACATATATGTATATAAATGTGTGTGTGTGTGTGTGTGTGTGTGTGTGTGTGTGTGTGTGTGTGTGTAAATGCATGTATATTCTTGCTTGGAAGAGAACCTAATCAAACAATAGATCCCAGTTGTAGAGCCCACCATATAGGTAAGTTTCCCGATAAAAGATAATGAGACTGAAGTTATTCAACAGTGTGTTCCTGCAGCTCATTTGAGAATGTGTTCTCCACATCTGGAAGCTGAAGCCATATTGTGTCCCTCAGGACAACCCATGAGAAACAAGTTCTAGTGAGCCTGTGTCAATGTAAAAACTACAACTTCAGAGGGAATAGGAAAGTTCATTCTCAAGGCAAATATCATTGGCCACAGCCTAGGAATGTGGATTCATGTTACACTAAATACGATGATCTAATGTAATAACAATTTTATAAAGTTTACATAACAATAGAACAAGGAAAATCATAAGTTGTGGTACTTTAGTAATACACCGATGAGACATAGGTAAGAAGGTTACAGCAAAATGGAAATCTCTACTATTAGTCCCATGAGATATTTGATGACATCTTTAGCTTTTGGTTGAGGGAAGCTAGGTCTTTATGTACTTTCTAAAGTACTTTCTAGTACTTATAAACAAATTGCTACATTACTGTATTTACCTAATAGTCATAAGAATATTATCATATAAGTCACACACAGAGATAGGCAACAAGGGCTGTTTTGGGACAAAAACAGTCCCAGATAATTTGGGTCTGTTCTACAGTAGTACAGCTATCCACAACCACTGTAGTTTTAATCATTTTGTCAGTCCTGTAGAATGTTCAATGAGGTATAGTTTTTTTTCCCCTAGGAATTCAGTTCATAGGCAGCATTACTGCTGAATGCTTATCCCGTAAACAGAAGAGACCAATGTGGATTCCAGATGACATGATTCCTAAAGGGAGAGAAGTACATAAAATGCCTACTGATCATACTGTTTTCTTGGCATTATGACAAAGAAAAAAAATTCACTGAAGTAGACAGGACTCTGGGTAATACTACACTGTCTCTCATAACATGGCTTTATTTGTAGGCTTACAGAATGCCTGTTTTCTAACTTCTTGTCATTAAACACAATGTTGGTCTGATCATGGGACTAATTTACTCTCTGGAAGCAATTGACTTGTTGGAAAGGTGAGATAACCTTATTTTAGTCCCAGTTGGATTCTGTTTTGTAGAATGTACTACATAAATAAATAATAATCAGTGTCCTTAACAGTAATACATAGCCTAAGAATGAAGAGTAAAAGTATGAATCCTCTCATCATAAAATTTCATAGTTCAGTTTCAGAATTTTTGTTCTCTGCATATTTAACTTTTCTGGTGCAGAAGTCTTGATTCCCCAAAAAACAACCAGAAGTTGTCACGTGCTCATTCTGAGTTCCTCACGTCAGTGAACGTGGGGAGCAGAGGAAGCCTTGAGTAAATTATTGACAAGGATGGTTGTAGGAAGAATAGGATTCATGCTACAGATGGAAGCCTCTGCCATGGGAAATTGGAAAAGCCTTTTCCTTTGGTCAGGTTGAACGTAGAGAAGTTGAACTGGTACCTGCATGGAGCATTCACCCCCACTTTCCAGTCTTTTTGCTGTACTTTATGGTCATCAGAGAGGCTTCCTCAGGCATCAGAGGTGAGTGGGTACAGAGACCCACAGCCAGACATTGTGCAGAGATCCTAAATTGCAAGTCTCTGTCGAGTTCTTCCCCTTGGAAATGGGGAATCCCATGGAAAAGGGGGAGGAAAGTCTGTAGGAGTCAGAGGGGATGGAGGACACCAGGAGAACACGGCCTACCGAATCAACTAAACAGGGCTCACACTGGCTCACAGAAGCTGAAAGGGCAAGCATGGGGCCTGTGTGGGTCTACACCAGGTCCTCTGCATAAGTTATGGCTGTTAGCTGGGTGTTCTTTTGGGACTCCTAACTGTAGAAGTGGGTCTATCTCTGACTCTTTTGCCTGCTCCTGAGACCTTATTCTTCCTATTGGGCTGCCTGGCCCAGCCTCGTTATGAAGGCTTTCACTTTGCCTTGTCTTATTGTATCTTGTTTTGTGCTGTCTGGCTGTTATTTCTTAGAGATCTGCTCTTCTCTGAAGTGGAAATAAAAGGGGAGTAGATCTGGGGCAGGGGTGGAAGGTGGGGGAGCTAGAGGAACTGGAGGGAGGGAAACTGGTTGGAGTGTATTGTATGAGAGAAGAAACTATTTTCAATTTAGAAAAAAATTAAAGTAAATCGCAAAACAGAAAAAAAATGTCCCAACCTTGTACTTATGGCAAATAAAACAAGTAAAGTAGGATGTATACTTTGGGAGATGAGGGGATCAGTGTGATGGAAGGAGATGAGAGAGGTTAGGGGTGAAAATGGATAAGATTCATTATTTAAATTATAAAAGTGCCAAGCAACACTAAAAATATTTTATAAAAGATAAGACAAGTAAAAATAAAATGGACGAGTAATGAGAGAATGAAGTAATAGTTAGGTCTATGGTAATGATAATAGACTGTTAGCATTCCCTATAAAAATGAAAGTGGGGTGGGTAATCAAACTCTTACCTAAGATTCCACCCATCCACTCCTCTTCTAGACCCTTTCCCATGGCTACAGGTAACCTTGATACAGGCTGCCATGGTATTTTAGGGTGGGAATGGACTGATGCAGACTTTGTAAGTCATTGCCTGTGATGACTGCGTGGTACTTTTGTTTTTGAGATGCAAGTGATTTTGAATTATTCATTCTATTATATGTAACCCCTCACTCATGTTTCTGAAAGTAACCCTAATAAATGCATTTGTTCATCAAAAAACAGAAGAAGAAAGAAAGAAAGAAAAAGAAAAAATTAAATGAGACATGAAGCAGGGGCTGGAGGCAGAACTTCACTGCTGGGACTCCTGCACTCCAGCTTCCATTCACTCTCCGTGGGAAACATGGGCTTGGAGAGATGGCTCAATGGTTAAGAGCAATGGCTGCTCTTCCAGAGAACCTAGTATCAGTTCCCAGCACCCACATGGCAGCTCACAAATTATCTGTAACTCTAGTTCCAGGGGACCTGACCCCTTCTTCTCATCTTCTTGGGTACCAGGCACACATGTAGTACACAGACATGCATGCAGGCAAAAATCTCATACACAGACCAAATAATCAAAAAAGATTCTCCTTCTGTCTCTATCTTATCCATAAATTTTTGTTACAGTGTATATGAAGTTTATTCGTATTACAAATGTACCAGCTAGATAGAAAGGAACAATCACTTGAGTATATTAAAAGTTACATAGAGTGACAGTTGTAGCTCCCGTTTTTGATTACATGTAATGAGACACTGGTCTAAACTTTTTAAAAATTATCTTTAATACTTATAGTAATCCAGGCAAATATTTCTTTACACATTTTACAGAGAAGATATAATCAAATGAAATGGTTTCCACATATTTCTTATCTACTTAGCATTTAATTCAAATCTTATGTTCCATCTGTTAAAATGAAATCCATCAGGGAGTGAATTGACTTTTCCATTTTCCAATTCAGGAGATATGAGTGGAAGATGGTTGTCGCAATCTTCAGGTAGTTTTGAGGACTTACGTGTATGTATGTGTTGAAGGGTTCATACTTTCTTTTTTTGTCTCAGTGTCATCTGTTAGGTTTCCTGTTGTGGGTCGAGAAGTTAACCTTGAATAATGAAAAAAAATGCTGTTAAAAAGTGACACATAAAATAAAGTGACAATTGCATCTTTATCCCTTCTAGCTGCATGTCAATGTCACCCATTAATCTTATTAATTAAAACCAAGCAGTACCTACCACACTTCATTTAAGATCAGATCATAGTGCCCTTTACATTACCTAGTCTATAAATAAAACGTGAACATGTTTACACTGACTTGTTTCCATAGTGATAAAACAGTCTTCCCTTGAGTTGTCAAGGCAATGTGCAGTAGGTTAGTAAATTGGACAAGCACAGGAGCTATTTGTCAAGTAATAGGTTTAAGAAAAGCTAGGATAATTCAGTAAGAAATGATCTAGCTAAAAATACAACTGAGAATTACAGAATGTGAACATTTTGGTTTTAAGGACCTGCTAATAATTTTTTCTTTGTTAAATGATTTTGGAAATATAAGAAAGCATAAAAGAATATACATATGGATCACATGTATATATGTATAGTGAACAAATTCTTTAGATAATATTTTATTAATTCTTTGGGAATTTTGTACAGTCTATTCTGATTATAGTCATCCTCCCCTAATTCCTCACAGATCCACCGTCTTCACCCTCACCTCTCCACTCACCCAACTTTGAGTTTTATTTACTTTTTCCCCCATTGAGTCCAATTTGTGTTGCTGAACTACTCTTGTGTAGCTTGCCCTAGAGTGTGATTGAATTACCAGGGGTTACACAATTAAATAAAACTGACCCTTATCTGCCCGCAACTATCAAATACCAATGGCTCCCCGTGCCCTCTCCCACCCTCCATGCTGGGATTTTGCCTGGCTTGAGCTTGTTTAAACCTTTGGATGTGGCCACAATCGTTGTGAGTTTTTATGTGCGCTGCCCTGTTTTGTTCAGAAAACACCATTTCCTTGGAGCTACCCACTACCTCTGGCTTTCGCAGTCTTTCTCCCTCCTCTTCTAAGAAGAACCCTGAGGCTCGGGTGGAGGTTTGGTAAGTCTCATTTAGGGCTGATTATTCTACAATCTCTTATTTTCTGCACATTGACTGGTTGAGGGTCTCTGTGTTAATTGCCATCCACTGCAAGAGTCTTCTCTGATAAGTGTTGAGAGACTCACTTATCAATGGGCATAGCAATAAAGTCATTAGGAGTTGTTTCGATACTATTTCATTTTAGTAGAATAATTAGTAGTAGGTCTGCCTAGGGCCTAAGATCTATCTAGCCACAGTTCTTGAACCTCTTAATGGTACCAGGTATGACTTCCCATCTCACAGGGAGAACTTTTGATCATAAAGTGGTTTGGTTACTACCAGAATGTTTAAGACACCATTGCATCAGAGAACATACCTTATCAGGCCAGGAATTACTCTAGCTTACAGGATTCACAGCTGGATGATATTGATGATTACTTTTCTCCTCTGGTAGTGTGCATAGCACTTTATATTACTCTGGAAACTAGCCAGGCGGGATGAAACTTCCAGGTGAATACAGGCTTGACTTATCCATATTCTGTGACTCAAGTATGTGGTGTCTTCAGCAATAGGGTATTATTATCAAGTTCTAGAGGGTGACCAAGAGCATTGGCAATAGCCTATAATGTTTGGTGATCTATGGAAACCCATTTTTAGCAACTCAAAAAGGGATAACTCATTCCTGGTGCCGAAGTTTCTATTTGCTAGCATGTGGTAACTTCTTGAAGTATTATCCATCTCTGATGGGGAAATTTCATTTAAACTCCTTTTATATATGTATATGTATATATTTTAGGAGCCTTCTATAATACTAAATTTCTGTATGGCAGTTATTAGTTATTCCTCTTAAATTTCGTTTACATCAATGATGATTTTCCTCCCATGGTAGGCAAGATTACTACAGAAGAACAACCAAATTTAATTGAAATTAAAGTTTTTCCAATAAATTTGATACATGGCAAAAATGATTTCTTATGAAAGCCAAATCCTCAATTATAAAAGTAAGATAAGGAAAATAACTTTTTGGGTAAGTAGAGGAAAGAATAAAGCACGCAATTCTCTCCTTTACAGAAATAAAGATGAATAATGTACAATTAATTTTGTATATTCTTAAAACATAGATACCTGTTAGAACTGCTGGAGTAATTGGTACCTACCATAATACAAAATCAAACACACACACACACACACACACACACACACACACACACACACACACACACACACTAGCACACACTCACACACACACTCACACACATACATACATTTTCATTGGGTTTTTCTACCTTCTGGAATCTTTATTTCGACAGTAACAGACAAATAGAGTCATAGAGTCTATCAGGACAGAAAAAAAAATCACTACTTCATTTTTAGTTTTATTCCATAACATGGTTGTAATTACTTCACTATGACTGCTATGAGAAAGGCATTATGAGAGTCATATCCTTAAGCAAATGCTGGCAGAAGATGTCTGAACTTTGTGTGACTAGAAAAGGAGCAGAGGAGATCACTTGAGCTTTGAAAACAGGCAAAAAGCACTACTGAATGAGGTCACTTTCTAGCCAAACAAGAAATGGATTAAACTTTTACAATGCACAGACTGTATTTGCACATCATAATGCATCTCCTGGACCATTTTCTTTAAAAAATAATATGGAAGGTAATAATTTAAACAATGCAAAGGGGCAATTTCTCCTAGTTGTATTTTCTGATAATAGAGTAGCACTGACATGATGCACCAGAGTATGAAAATGATATGATCTATTAGTCTGGACATTTATGACTCAAATTGGAGAGGTTCTTCACATGTATTCACCTGAAATGTAATGGACTTGTGCATTGTTCTAGTCTACCCTGTGCTCTGCTTCCCGTTTGTTGGCTAACAAGTACAGTTCTCTTACTTCTTTTGGAAAACTGATGTATATTACACAATTCTGTCAGGCCATCACAGCTTTGTATCCCTGGTCACTGCTTCTAAACAATGTTTTGCCTATCACAAAAGCTAGACCAGTTAGAAGCTCTCAGAATTTTATTGTGTTTACTGGTAGCAAAAAGTTCTTTCATGCTACAGTGGGTTCTAGGAGGGAAGGGTAGGTAGCTCAGAAGGTCATACTCCCTCGTGTAGGGAGAAGCTGCCATAGGTGAAAATGAGCCAGTGCTTAGTTGTAAGAGACAAAGGTAATGTTATGGTGGGGAGAGAGAAGGGAAAACCCAGAAGTGTTATTTGGATCCAGGATTGAGTGTCACTTCCAACCAGATTTTACTCCATTTCTTGAGATAAATTCTAACATAAAATTTGCTGTCAACAAATTCTGATGTGTTCACAACAAAATTATTAACTATATACACAGTTTTGAACAAGAAATTTCTAGAATTTAAATATCTTGTAGACCTGAGACATCATCCATATTGAGTAGCATTTCCCCTTTCACTTACCCTCAGGCCCCCAATAACCACAGAGTTATGCTCGCCCAGAGTTTGAGGGCTTTATGAACTTCATACAAGTGGAACCAAGCAGCATCTGTCTGTGTGACTGGCTTGTTTTACTCAGCACAATGCCTTTAAGATCAATGCATATTATCTCAAATAGCAAGATATCCTTTTTTTTCTGTTTGAAAGACTGAGTGCTGTCTCCTTGGCTGTATCCATCACATTTTAAAATCTGTTAATAAGCTGATGGGTATTTAGATTGTTTCTGAACTTGAGTATTGTAAATAATAGTGCAATGAATATGGATGCAAAAAGACCTCTTCAAAATTCGGTTTCTGTTCTTTAAATACATATCCAGGTGTAGAACTGCTTGATCACATAATATTTCTATCTTTAGTTTTGTGAGGTGCATTTGCATTGTTTTCCATGAGAGATGAAGCATTTTATATATCAACCAAAAGTATTCTGGGGTTCTGATTTCTTCATATTTAAAAATACATTTCTAATAGAAAAAAAAAGAAATTGCATTGTTTTCCCAGTTGATACTGCTTACTTTGGATTTCTTCTGCTCCATGAACTCTAAATAGTAAATAGTACATAGAAGCTCCTTTTTGAATTGTGAATACCCAAAGTAAAATCCATAATAATTATCTTTACATTACACAGCAGCATATAATTTCCTTGGAGGACATTTTCTGCAGTTACTCTTGCTTTATTTTGTATGAAATGTTTTGCCTAACTCTATCTTCAATCCTTAAATAAGGTCAAGGAATACTTTGGGCAAATGCCCTTAAATGCATCAGTATTCTGTCTCCTTTGATTACGCACTTGAGGATATTTGAAATAACTTGGCAAGGTGATAGGCCGTTGTTATTTTTACCAGCAGATTCACCCTAAGTACAGAAGTTAAAGTGACTTCTCCTTGTCAAAATGATTTCTGGGCTTTGTAGAAGACTGTGACTTCAAGGAACTATAAATTTCAGACTGAAGATTTAAACTTTCAAAGACGGAGAGAGAGAATGAGGGGGAGGGGAGAGAAAAGGTGAGGGAAGTGGAGAAGTTTTAATTAATCGTTTTATTCCATCCTTCCTTTTGTCTCCCACATGGGATTAAAGGCTGCAATGTCAACTGTGCCTTTTTTTTTTAAAGAAAGTAGAACATTATTTTAGACTCCTCCATTTCCTCATTGTCCTTATTCACCATCACCAACTTCTTCAGTACTAACTTGAAAATGTCCTTCACATACCTCCACTCACATCTACATATCCATATCCCTAATTTGTGCATTTTTATCTTCCATGAATTACTGTAAGTCTCTTGACCAGCCCCAGGAACAATAGCAGCTCTAGAGATTCCCTACTTTTCACTTTTTTTTCCTGCATAATTCTTTTCATTTTTAGCGATATTTTGTTTATTTTTGAGATTGTAATTTAATTATACCATTTCTCCTTTCCTTTTGTTCCCTTGGAACGATCCACAAAATCTCTCCCAGTCTCCTCCAATCCATGGTCTCTTTTGTTCATCAATTATTATTGCACATATACATGCATATTCCTAAATATGGCCTATTGAGTCCATATAATGTCATCTGTACGTGTGATTTTCATGACTAAGCATTTGTCACTGGACAGCCAATTGTGCAACTCTCCTTTCCCCGGCTTTACTTCGTGGCCTGTGTTCTTTGTGTAGGGTTGGGGCCTGTGGGATTTTTCCATATCTATTATTGTCTCTCATTTTGAGAACTCCCTGTTCAGAACCATAGCCCAGTTTGAATTGGGTCTTCGGGTTTCTTGACTCAGCTTTTTGTATTTTCTGGATATTAATCCTCTATGAGACCTATAGCTATCAAAGATAGGATTTTTTTTCACTGAGTTAATAATTTCATTTGCTGTGCAGGAGTTTTTTCAGTTTGTGAGGTTTCCTGTGTCAATGTTGGCCTTAATTTCTGAGCAAACGTTCCGTTCAGGAAGTCCTTTCTTACATATATATCTTGTAGGGTACTTCTGTGATTGATTCTAGCAGTTTCAGTATTTCTGGCTTCACATTGAGGCCTTCGATTCGCCTGGAGTTGCTTTCTGGTGAGGAGGACAGAGATGGGTCTCATGTCAATCTTTCAAATGTAGATATTCAGATTTCCCAGCACCATTTGTTGAAAATGCTGTATTTTCTTCAAAGTGTGTTTTTGACATTTTTGCCAAATATCAGATGGCTGTACTCGTATTTGAGGCTTCTGTTTTTTTCCATTGATGTTCAGCTAGTTCTTGTTCCAGTACTATGCTGATTTTACCACCATAGGGCTGTAATATAGCTTGAAGGCTGGTATGTTAATTCATCTAGCATTTCTTTCTTCCTTTTCTTTTTTGCTCAAGATTACTTTGGCTATCTGGAGTCTTTTGTGTCTCCTAAGAGCTCTAAGATTTTTCTTTTCTGTTTATGAGAAGAATGCTATGGGGATTTTGATGGAGGTTGTGTTATCTCTGTAATCTGATTTTGGTAAGACGGTCATTTTCACAATATTAAGTCTATCAATCCAAGAGCATTAGAACTATTTTTATTTTCTAGTGACTGCCTTATTCTCTTCAGATATTTACAAAATTCACTATAGTGGTCTTTTACATCCTTGGCCATATATATTCCTAGATTTTTTTTCAGGAAAACTTTTGTTTAAACATGAGCTGAGTGCTACTCTGATTTACTGGTCTATTATGATAATATTTGGTTACCTGTTCCCTAGCATACTCTGAATTGAAAAACATTGGGGGCAATTGAATATATTGTTAGTATTTTTATTTTCTGAAGTAAGTAAAATCCTACTAAAAAGAGAAAGCATTCAAAAATTGAAATTGGACAACATCCATCAAAGGCAAATTGACATTATGCTGAAGCAAAATATTTTTATTTACCTTGAACATCTTCAGCAACATGATGCATCCACATTTTAAATTAAAAAAAAATTTGCTCTTCATCATTTATGTATTGGCCAAAAGACTAAATTGATTTAGTAGAGTAGTAATTGTACGGGATTAATCATTGCTAATTACACCAGTCAAGTATAAAAAAGAAAATAATGTAGGGAGAGTGACATTCTAGAACATTCAACAAGTTTATTTTCTTATCCAAATACAGAAATGTAGAGAAAGGTTGAAACGTGTGTGTGTGTGTGTGTGTGTGTGTGTGTGTGTGTGTGTGTGTGTGTGTGTGAGATGTATATATGCAATTGTCAGGTTTTCAGAACAAAATTTTATGCTTCCTTAGAAGCCCCTCACAATTCAAAATGCCAGAAACTAGGGACATGATTGTGTAATTGTATTTTGGTTAGTGGTCACTTGATAATGAAAAGAGATTAGATTTAGAGTTTTCCTGGAGAGGCTCCTTGCATGCACCTGGTTTTAATTTGCATAGGTATTTAATCTGTTAATGTTTCCTCCCACTTTTCCTGTTTTTAGTAGAGTTTATTCAAATGTTTATTAAATTCAAAACTGTTCATTTATTACTAGTGTGTCCAATTCCAGGCTACATTATAAACACCTGTTTCTTCCTTCCAAACATCCTGTAGATATTCTAAAAGTATGGTTAAAATGAATATTGATGTAGAACATTACTTGTATGCGTTCATCTTCCAGCAAGCTTTGTTAATGCTTCACCCTGGGCAAGGCTTAGCTTTCTATGGCATAACTTTGATAAAACTCAATTCAATGGCACCCTCTTGTCTCTCAGAATAAATCTAAACTATATACATGGTTAAAACAGAAATATCAATGGATATCCACAGAGGAACTTAATATTATATGATAAATAACTGAAAGGAGTCATAGTGGAACAAATGTCCCTCCAAATCCTGAGACTTTAAAGGCTACATTAATGTATTTCAGCTATACATGGGACAGCAGAGTAAATAAACAGGAAAAATGCAATTTGTAACCAGCAGAAATGCTCAACAAATAGTTTCTATATATTTTCTCCAAAATAATTTTTCAGTTTTTTTCTTTATCAGCGTGTACTAATTGTACAATGGATTTCAGCATGACATTTTTATGTATAGATGTAGTGTATTTTGACTATACTCACCATTGATACCCCCCACTCTTATCCTCCCCCACTGGTCCCCTTCTTCTTCCAAAATAGTATACCTTCTATTTTCATGTTGTTCTTAAAATAAAATCTGTCTCCCCCGTATGAAAGAAACAGGGCATTTGTCTTTCTGAGTCTGGCTTATTTATTTAATATAATAACCCTGGTTCCATTCAATTTCTTGCAAATGTCATGATTTTGCTTTTCTTCATGGCTGAACAATACTCTATGGATATATCTATATCTATATCTATATTTATATCTATCTATCTATCTATCATCTATCTTTCATCTATCTATCTATCTATCTATCTATCTATCTATCTATCTATCTATCTATCTAATTTTATCTGTGTAATCATCAATTGCTGCATATCTAGACTGATTCCATAACTTAGCTAAGTTATGTACAAGTGAGTGCGCTTGTGTCTCTATCATTAACTGATTTTAATTCCTTCCATTGACTAGATGATCAGAAATTGTATATCTAGATCACATGGCACCTCTTTATTTACATTCTTTAGAACAATTGTAACTAGAGCATAAAATACAATTGAATAATTGAATAAATAAATAATAGAGTAATAAATAAATTAATAAATAATATAAAAGAATAATTGTAAGTAGAGCATAAAATATAAACACAGAACTGAGCATTTGAGACAAAGGTCAGAAAGCAGATGACCATACACATTGCAGTTACAATGCATCTTAGAGTTCAAGTTTCTGTCTTCAGGAAAACTTCAAGATTAGAGAAGTAGCTTTAGGCTTTATCTTAAAGGAAATCTCATGTTGAAAATTGTAATATAGGAGACATTTTTCAGAAAACTGAAAATGCACACACATTTCAGGTTATGAAAAATAAGAATAATCACAGAGATAGCACACCTACATTCTACTGTCTACAGACAAAGAATGAAGGAATGGAATGTGTTCTGAGTGTTTGTGTCCCTCAGAATTTGAATGTTGGAATGTAGCAGAAAAATGGTGTAACTGTTCAGAAAGCTGTTAAATCTTGAGGGTCATTAATTTATTAGTTTCTTTATAAACAGATTGGAGGATATTGCCTTACCATTCTGCTGTGGAAGGACACAGCAGGTCAATTCCTAATCTTACTTTGTGACCTAGAGGGCACCATCTTTGAAGGAGAAAGCAAGTGATACCACATACTCAATCTTCTGATACCCTGGCTATGAACTCCACAGCCTCTGGAATTGTAAGCAACAATTTTCCATTGTTTATCAACTACCCAGTCTAAGATGCTTTCTTACAGCAATGGGTGGACTAGACACTAGACATACACCTTTCAATGGACATATTTAATGTAAATCATCAATATTCTCCTTCAGGCACATAGTTTATATAATCTTAACCTGTATAAATTACAATTTTTGTATCTATTATTAAAAACTGAGAGTTCCTTGATTCTGATGACTAAGAATTATAATGTATTATGTGGAACTCTCACCAACTGTTTCTAAAAGAAACATTTGTAACTATGATCATGTATAGGTCAGGTAAATACAATTACACAGGGCTTAGAAAAATTAAACACTCAAGAAAATCTTAGAAAAGGTGAATAAGAAATAGTATATGTAATCAGACTTTTCTTTGGGCCTCTAGTTCATGAATAACTACATGGAGAATTATTATTAATTATGAAAGTTTTGCCTTAGCTTATTTTTAATTTATGTTCTTCCACAAGGCTTGTTATCTCATCTCTGTATTGCGTATCTCGGTTCCTCTGCATCTGGCTGGTGATTCCATGGGCCTAGATTCCTCCTCTTCTTCCTGTCTCCTTGGAAATCTCACCTATCCTCTCCTGCTTAGTTATTGGCCATTCAGCTCTTTGTTAAACCAATCAGAGGGGCACTTTGGGCAAAGGCACATCTTTATAGTGTAAATAAATATTCTGCAACAAATATAACTCTACTTGTCTATTAATATAGGGAATTCCACATGCCATTCCTCCCATGTGGCAAGAGAGCAGGTGAGTGTGAGCTGGCATGGGTGCTGGGAATGCTTTCTCCTTCCATAACAAGGTTTATTCTAGTCTGTTAGATGGTGGCATGTGGCAGTGAAATTAACATTGTCTTCTCTTTGGGGAAGGTTGAAGGAGGAAGTGAGAAGAATGGGGAATTTCCCCCATGATGCTACTTTTAATGATTGTGTTTTAATAACATAAGACGAGATTTATTATTAAATGATATAAAATTATACATTTTTATTTATCAATTTCCTAACACAATTATGTTTATTTAGTTTTATCTTGCTACAAGGAAAATATTAAACTCTCCTTAGACAGATATTTCCATATCTCATTAGTACTGTATGCTCTTTATAATTGATTTGTTTAATTTGTCAGGTTAAAAATACAAGAACTGGCCGGGCGGTGGTGGCGCACGCCTTTAATCCCAGCACTCGGGAGGCAGAGCCAGGCGGATCTCTGTGAGTTCGAGGCCAGCCTGGACTACCAAGTGAGTCCCAGGAAAGGCGCAAAGCTACACAGAGAAACCCTGTCTCAAAAAAAACCAAAAAAAAAAAAAAAAAAAAAAAACAAGAACTGAACCTAGAATTTTATAGTTCTACGCTTCTATGAGTTAAGACCATCCAGAAAGTAACTGGCTATAACATATTCTCTAAACACAAGCACACACAGAGAGACACCCATAGACACACAGAAACACTCTCTCTCTCTCTCTCTCTCTCTCTCTCTCTCTCTCTCTCTCTCTCTCTCTCTCTCTCTCTCATACACACACACACACAAGCACATCTCTAATTCAATGTAAACTAAAAATTTGGAAAGGTGATTTATTAAATTTATAGTATGTTTTCTTCCCAAAATTAAGCTAAACTATGGATGGATGCAAAAGAATCACTCATGGGGACTGAAGATCTTCAGAAAGGTGGTATTGGCAAGGGGAATTTAAGGCCAGCCTGGGCTACATAGTGAGATTCTGTCTCAAAAAAGAAAAATGAGATTTATTGTTTCTACTTGAGATTGTGAAGAATATATGCTGTCACAACAAAATAAAAATCACCAGCACATTTTTATATTATTAAGTTAAAAGTGAGCCAAATTGTAAAACTTAAAATCATTACCTCTGTGTGTTACCCTCTGGCAAGATTCGTGGAGATGTCAGGGAAAGTTATTTTGTTTTTTTCCTATATCTAATTAGGTATTTTGAATAAATGGAATCATAGTCAAATCAAATTAGTATAGGTCATATCTAACATCACTGATTTTCTGGATAAAATTAAATAGAATAAATTATAATTTACTAAATTTTCAAAATATAATTAAGAAAGTATATATTTTGAGGTTTCAAGTATAATTGCTTTCATAGTTTTTCCATAAGTTATAGTCTTAGGAATAAAAATATGATAGTTTAGGTAACAATATATTTTGCTTCATATGTTTGCTATATATATTGCTTTAAAATCTATATACTTGAGTGATAAAACTTAAATATGGTGATTTTTTATTTGTGCTGAAATGTGATTTTATTTGTATGTTATTAAATAAAGTTGCCTGGGGGTCAGAGCTAATAGCAAGACATTTAGCAGAAGTCTGACAGTGGTAGCACATGCTCTTAATCTGATCACATGGGAGGCAGAGTCTGTGTGTTCAAGGACATAGCCAGCTTGGTGACATAAGCCTTTAATCCAAGTACCAACCTTAGAGACCTAGAGGTCTATATAGACAGGCAGTGATGAGGAAATCATGTGGTTGGGTTTAGAACCAATGAGAAGGCAGAACAGAAAGGCAATAAAAATACAGACACACAGGAAGTAGGTCTTTTTTTCTCAGGGAAAGGACGGCAGTAAGCTAAAGGCTATTTGCTAGTGACCTGAACTCTTGGGCTTTTAACTCTTTATTTGGCTCTGTGTTTCTCATTTAAAGACTGTTTAGAATTACATCTACACTTAAACTTTCTTTTTAAAATTGTTTGATAATTTCATACATGCATATAGTATATCTTTATCAAACTCACCCCTGATTCCTCCTCTTCAATCCCTTCCCATCCCTCTCTACCATGGTTCCCTGTTAATTTCGTATGTTTTGTTTTTAAACCCAAAGTTCACTCACTATGACTTGGTTGTGTCTGGGTGTAAGAAAATCTATTACTACTGGAGCACAGCTAGCCTCTTAGGGTTTCCATCTGTGAAGAAAACCAACTCCTGATCATCAGTTGCCAATAGGTGCTCGACTAAGGGTGAGACTTCATGGCCCACTTCTCTATGCAAACTGTGATTTTGGCTGGCTTGATTTTGTATAAGTCTTGTGCATGCAGTTAGAGCCTCTCTGAGTTCAGGTGTGTGGTAGCCTTGTCATGTCTAACCAAAACTGCTTCACTGCAGATGTCTACTACCTCTGGCTCTTACACTCTTTCAGCCCCCCTTTCTATGATGATTCTTGAGCACTGGGAGGAGTAAATGTGATACGGATGTCTAATTTAAAACTGAGCACTCCACAGTCTCTTCTTTACTGCACACTGGGTGTGCGTCTCTATAAAAGACGTGTCTCTGATGAGGGCTGAGAGATGTATTAATCTACAGATACAGAGCTAAGAACCTAGGAATGGTTTATCAATATGTCCATTTAGCAGGATACTAGTAATAGATTCTCTTCTAGGATCTATGACCTACCAAAACACAGGTTTTGGCCAACTGAACAGTCCCAGATATGAATTCCATTTGTGGAGCAGGCTTAAAGTTCAATCAGAAAGTTGTCAGTTATTCCCAGAGAACTTGTGTTACTGCCTCACCAGTGGGCATGTCTTACCAAGCTAATTATTATTGTAGCTGACAGTATTCATAGCTGTTGATAAAGTTTTTCCACAAGCATGCCTACAGCCTTCTAGAACCATGAAAGCCAGCTAGTAGAGATAGAGCTTCTACCTGATTTCTGAATTTCCTATGACTTAAGTATATGGTATTCCAGCAACAAGTTGTTATTGTAGCTATAAGTTTCTCTGGTCCTACTAGGCCCTACAGTCCCATGTTTCTCTGATCCCAGCTGGCCCCACGGTCCCACAGCCACTTATAAAATAATCACTCAGAGGCTTAATATTCATTACAAATTATATGGACTATGGCTTAGGCTTCTTACTAGCTAGCTGTTAAAATTCAACTCAACCCATAACTATTAATCTATCTATCACCACGTGTTCTGTGGCTTTACCTGTGTCTTATTACATGTTGCTCCTTGGATGGTGGTTTGACATCTCCTCTTACTCTCCTTTCTCCTATCACTATCTCCCTTAGATTTTCCTGCCTGGCTCCATCCTTCTCTGCAATAGGCCAATGTAGCTTTATTTATTAGCCAATAGGAGCAACACATATTCACAGAATACAGAAAGACATCCCACAGTACTTTCCCTTTTCTGTCTAATCAAAATGGAAGGTTTTAACTTTAATATAGTAAAATTACATATATAGAACAGTTATCAAGCAATAATTACAGTTACAACATCTAGTCTATTTGCATTTGGAAATTTAAAGAAACTATTCTGTCATCTATCCTACATATATGAGTCTAAAGTTTTATATCTAATTTAACTTTTATCATAACCAAGGAAAATTATAACTATCTAGTATTCAGCTACATCAAAGACCTCAGAAGGATATAATATTACCTGAGTAAACAGGAAGTGCATTACAAGCAAATTCCATAATTCTAGAAATGACAGAGACAGCTGCCTGCCTGGACAGTCACCCAAAGTTCCTCTGCAATGTTGGGGCATCCCATCTTCAGCCTATAGGCCTAGAGTCTCTCAGTCACTTCTCTCTGTGTCCTGTAGAATGTCTGGCAGTCTCCTCTGCAAAGCAGGAAACTGAAGGACCATTTTGCCTTGTTTTGGCAAAATTCAGTGGTCATTTTCCTATGGGACCTGAACATCCAGTTTATATAACATATTATCAAGCAGTCCAGGCAAGAGCAGTTTCTTGCCCAAATGGCTATTTTCGCCATAAAGAAAGCAAACTCCATATGGAGTTTCTTTGATGCACATCATCCTCTTTGAAGTAAATTGGTGCTGCCAGGAGCAGACATATCTCATTGTCTAGAAAAGTCTAAGTTTTTAAAACATTTTAAACACCATATTCTGTAGGTCTTTGAATGTTTGAAGATTATCTACCCAATTGAAATATATCTATGTATACCTAGAAAATTTAACTAACATGACTATAAGTTTGATTATCATAAATGACTAATTATTCTTTATTTTTTAATTATACATTACAATTTTAAATGAGTTGTATAAACATAATACCTTAAAGAATATATATATATATATATATATATATATATATATATATATATATATATATACACAAAATTAACTTTAAATTTGTATTAGGAAACCAAAATCATAGCAATGTAAAGCATTTTAAGCAAGTTGTTTCTTTTTAAAAGTAGATTCAATAATCTACCCTTTTATCCTATCATATCTATATCCCTTTTCTTCTTTAGAAAGAGATTGCTTTTGTAATCAACCTCCTTTAAATAAAAATAAACATATATAAACAATATTTTGGGAATTTGGGCATAGCTTTATGTACTACTTCCTGCTGTTTGAGGATATTGGCAATCTTATGGGGATCCTGAGAAAATTAATTATAGTTAAATCTTGGCTGTAGTAGTCTGTGAAGCTATATAGACCTTTCAGAGGATCTTGGTTGATCAAACCATATTAGCCTGGAAGCAATCCACAGGTTCCTGTCTTCTGTGGAAACAAAAGCAGAACCTCTTTTCCAAAGCAACATATCCTTAGACACAAATTTTGAAGTGAAGATACCTTTAAAACATACATATTGATTTAACTGGGTAGCCTTTACAATCAAATGTCTCTCTGCAGTTAAAAATCCCAAAGACAATAATATACAGTATTCAGCTTCTTCGTGTAATTTTCATCTTTATGTGGCTTAACTCTTATATTACTTTTACTGTCTTTTTAAAGACTTTATTTTTTAAAACTATGTATTATTTAATATAACTGTCTATATTCATTTTGCTCTCTCTTCCAAATCTACATACATTTTTACACACACAGTAAATCATTTAGAGGTTTATTCCATCTGAATCTGTCTTATTATGTATCTATAATCCTTTTCTGATCATTGCTTTAAAGTGCAGCCTAGGTAGGAAAAAGCTGCTGGCCTTGCTCTACTCAGTTTTTCAACATGGCACAGGTACCAAGGAGTCACACTTACCTCCCCAATTCGGGAAGCAGTGTTAAGTAGTATGCCTGTTTTTTTTAAGCCTGCAGCTGTGCTCCCAAGCCCATAGGTAGTGGCTGGGAGAAGCCTCTTTGTATCATGGTCCAGCCCATCAGAGACCGTGGGAGTTTGCCATGTTGCCTCTGAAGCCAGATGCTGCCAGGGGATGCATCTCTATACCGCTGCCCAGTCATGAATGACATGAACTAGGAAGCTGTTGTTGGCTCCATTTTAGAACCCTTTTTAAAAGCTTTCTCAGGTTTTTGGGTGGAAATTCTTGCTACCACATTGGGTGTCAAAATGTAGCTGTAAGTTTCTCTGGTTGCACCCAGCTCCATGGTCCCACAGCCATTTATAAAATAATCACTCAGAGGCTTAATATTAATTGCAAATTATATGGTCTATGGCTTAAGCTTCTTACTAGCTAGCTCTTATAACTCAACTCAACCCATAACTATTAATCTATGTATCACCACGTGTTCTGTGGCTTTACCTGCATCCCATTACATGTTGCTCCTTAGACTCCCCTCACTCACTTTTCTTCTTTCACTCTCTCCTTTGGATTTTCCTGCCTGGCTCCATCCTGCCCTGCCATAGGCCAATGCAGCTTTATTTATTATCCAATGGGAGTAACACATATTCACAGCATACAGAAAGATATCCCACAGCATATTACCATCAATTTCTTGAGGGTAATAAAGAGCAAAGGCAATAGCCTATAATGTTTTATGGGTCTATAGGATCCCACTGACCATCAGCTTGAAAAGAGGGTGCTATGTGTTTAATTTGCTAGCATTCAATATCATGGAGAGGCATTGTCCCGCTCTTACATAGTGCCAGCATTTAACCCATGTGTTATGTATGTATACACAGTAGATTTCCATACGGATTTTTCCATACGTTCTTTAGTATTAGTTATCTTTCCCCATATTCCTCTACCCTGCCACATCTCCATCCATTTACCCTTCCTGTTCCATTATTACTCTTTCCCATTTCATATCACCCATGTTCTGTCCCCCTTCCCTTGAATTCCATCCTATGCCCCCTTAATACTTTGTGACTTCAATGGGTACTCCAACTTTAAACACACATATCTAAAGATTCAAAGCTGGCATTCGTATATTAGTGGGAACATGTGGATTTTGTCTTTCTGGGTCTGGTTTGCCTCATTCAGAATGCTCATTTCCAGCTTCATCCATTTACCTGTGAGTTTCATAATTTCATTTTTCTCTACATCTGAATAATAATCCATTGTGTATACGTGACACATCTTCATCATCTGCCCATATCCAGATGGACATCTAAATGGTTTCCATTTTCTGAGTGTTTTGAATAGAGCAGCAATATACATGGATGAACAGGTATTTTGATAGTAAGATGAAGAATACTTTGAGTATATGCCCATCAGTGATATAACTGCATCATGTGGTAGATATGTTTCTGATTTTTGAGGAATCTCTGCACTCATTTTCATAATGCCTAAACCAGTTTTCATCCTGCCAACAGCGAATAAGTTTTCCCCTTTTCCACATCCTTGCCAGCATTTGTTGTCATTTGTTTTATGCATTTTAGCTGTTTTGACTTGAGCATCACGATATTTAAATTTTCTCAAATAAATTAAAAGATTATTTGAAAATGAGATCATATTTAGACACCCATTCCTGCCATGCATTTTAACAATCTTATTTAAGGATGTGATGAAAAAGGACTATGGTCTCAGGATGCATAATAATTTTAATCATCTCTTAATTAAAGTCTGCTTTCACTTTGTGTTTCTAGTCTTTTGAGTGTTATGCCGTTAATTGCTAGCTTGAAGGCTGTCAGTCAGTTTCATCTCACTGTGGCTTTATAACAAGCATGGACGATCTCTCACTAAGTGAATTAAATAACTAAAAATCTGTGGTCTTTGCTGTTCTCCCTAGAATATGGAGTAACATGACTTGAGTGTTTTTGTCCTTTCCTCCAAATTTGTCTTCAAATTGAATTACCAGTGCAGCTGTGTTAGTTGAGTCAGGAGTCCTCTACTCTCAGAAGTGGGATTAGGTGCCCTTTACAAGAGGACTTGACGAAGGAAGTCTGCTCCCGTTTGTCTTTTATCTCTTTTGTCATATGTTGACTCAAGGTTACCCCCTCTAGTACATGGGAGAAAAGGGAGGTGGAGGATCAACAAAAACATATTTTGTTGAAAAATGCGAATAAAGCCCAATATTGTGTATGATGATTAAAGGTATTTAAGTATCTAATCGCTTGCAATGATTGTCTTCACATACACCGACTTTCTCTTCTCGCCTTCAGTAGGCCTTTTTAAACTCCATGGGTGCTTTAACCCTTCCTTACCCATTGTCTTTGGGATTTATCATTGTGTGAAGTATCATGTTGTGATCTGAGCATTGATATTAGCAATCTAGACAGGAATGGAATAAAGGAACACGTGTTTGACAGTGGTGATGAGTGAGTACAAAGTGACATCGAGAATATTCAGTTACAAAGACCATGAGCTTACTGGCTTGAGGGATTCCATCTTTATGTCCATTGAACTGACATAGCTTGCTTGTGACACTTACTCTAAAGTCTTGAGATTTACCATTACGTGGCCTGTTGTGTTTTGAACTTATCTGGGACATGTTACTTCTTTTTTTCCTATATCTTCCTTTTGGAATGAGAATGTATATCCTCTACTTAGTTTACTACTGTATTTGAAAGCACAGAACTTGTGTGCTTTCATGGGCTCACAGTTTGAGGGGAATTTGCCTCAGGATGAATTGAACCTTGAGTCTCACCCGTATCTAAGTACCTGATTAAGTGAAGCATTGGCTTTCAGAATTCTCAGATGATGTTAGAGCAAGAAAAGATCTAAGGTGCTGATGAGATGGAACAAATGCACTCTTTGTGTAAGAAGAATATGCATTTTAGGAAATCAGGCAGAATACTTTCTTTTAGTGCACTTTCCCCCACAATAATCCATGTTGAAACTCTGTCCTCACTGTGGCACTCTTGGGAGGTGTGGCCTTTGTAAATTGATTGAGTCACGAGGGCTTCCTTTTCATAAGTGAGATTAGATGCCCTTATATACAGGCCTAAAACTAGGAGTGCAGCCCTCCTTTGGTCATGCCGTTCTTCTGTCACACATGCCTCCCCTCCAGGAGAGCTAGCATCTAGGTACTGTGTTGGAAGCTGGAAGCTTTGATCTTAGACCTCCCAGTTTGTAGAACTGTGAAGGACAGATTTCTGTTACTGTCTATTATTTTGGTATTTATACATGTTTTTGATATTTTGACATAGTGACATCAAGTAGACTATGACATAGAGTCTAAGTATATGCAGCACCACTATCTTGTCATGAATCATTGGGAAGAATTGACTGAAAGAGGACAGACAGAAACCCCACCTTTGTTAAATGAATCAATATGTTTTTATATGAAGTAACTGAGAACAGACAATGGCAATTTGAACTTTTGTATCTCAATCCTATTTATTAGAGAGTCCATTGTTATAGATTATGATATGTGAACAAAAATCATGTAAGGGGGTTGAAGATATGGCTCAGCAGACAAAGCGCATGCTGTGCAAGTTAAAAGACTGCAGTTCAAATCCCCAGTAATCACAGAAAAGCTGGGATGTTGATGACCTGCTTCTAATACTGACACTAAGGAAGCAGAGATAAGTGATCCCTAGGGCAAGCTGATTAATTAGCTACCTAGAACTGATGAGATTCATTTTCAATGAAATAGCTTGCCTCTGTAAATAGAGGAGCAATTAAAGAAGGTAGTCTATCCTATCTTAACCTCTATTAATATGTGCATGTATGTACATGAATAGTAGTATACATGTAAGACACACATGCAAATACACACACACACACACACACACACACATATATATATATATATATATATATATATATATATATATATATATTTGCCATATATACATTTACAAAAAGAAAAGGCATATATGATGTTTCTGGAAGCTCTATGGTCTCATTCAAGTCAGACTGATATTTCAAGCCTCTAATATTTCTCCATGCAGAGCAGAGTGAATACACACCAGAGAGCATGTCAACAGTGTCAAGTGTATCTTATCAGTCACTTGTACATGTGTGAGACAGGGTGTCTGGATGTAGTGCATAGTTCAGCCCTCATTCACCCTTTACATCCTCCCAGGATACCCTGAGTGTGGGACTTTCCTGACCTTCAGAATTTCAGAATGAGTGTGATTTACAATTCCCCATGAATAATAATGTTTACTCAGCAGCATGTTTTTTCCTCATAAACTCCCCAAGCTGGGTCCTCCGGGATATACTGATATTTTGAAGTTAAGGGGGTCACCATCATTTCTTCTACTGTTTTTATAATGACTTAATTTTAAGAACAATGTCTGTTTATATTCTTGTATGACAGTGACAAAAGCCATAATGCCTTTGGAAAGTCAGTGATTATTCCTCTTCTCCAGTCTGTAAAAAGGCTTAGGGAAGGCACTTTTATATATTAAAAGTCACAATGCTGGGTTGACCTTCTCAGTGTGTCTCCAGAGACACATGTCCTTATTCTGCATTCAAAAAAACTTACTATAGAACGACAATTACAAAAAAGCAATATAGAAAATTATTTTACTTTATTATTTTGAATTTTAATCTTCTGAATTTTTGAGATTAGATCCATAGATTCTTTTTTTTTTTTTTTTGAGACAAGGTTTCTCAGTGCTACAGCTCTGGCCATCCTGGAACTCTCTCTGTAGACAGGCTGGCCTTAAACTCACAGAGATCTGTCTGCCTCTGCCTCTCAAATGCTGGGATCAAAGTCTTGTACCACCACGTGGCTGGTTCATAACAATTACATGATACAACTTGCTATAGATTTTCTTTCACAGCTTATAAACATGCCAAAATTCTTAAGATTTTGTCCATCAAGAGAAATACAAAGTTTACTTTGTGTGTCGTCACATTTAATTTTGAAATACAGCTCTTAAAAATCCTGTCTACTCAACTGCATTTCATATCATCCATCTTTGCCACGCAATTGTTTCAAGCATCGGAATGAAGTTTTAATTTTGTTTGCACAAAGAGAAGTTCCACAGTGTTTGAAGATGTTCCACCCAGTATGCCTTGGTAATCTTCCTCAGTACTGATCAAAGAATTTGAGGTGCAGTGTGTTTCCCGTCTCCACACTTACACTTTCATGATGCACGTACAGCCCTGCCATGAAAATGATAATAGATGGAGCACTGATCTCCAGTGAATTTCACATGGTGGAAAGGTGAAAACAGGGGGAAGAGCATTCTCTGAAGACCTGTTAGTGTTTTCACCTTGTCACAAGGGCCTTCATAAGCTTCTGACATTTGGTGGTTTTTGACACAAGTTATGGTGATACCTGCCATTGTCCTGTGATCCAAGGGAAGAGAAGCAAGGCAAAATATTTAATGAGAAATGTAGCTGGAGTTTTCTACAGCCCTGCCCAGGACTGCAGCTGCTCAGACCTAAGTAAACACACAGAGGATTATATTATTTAAACTGCTCCGCCATTAGCTCAGGCCTACCACTGACTAGCTCTTACACTTAAATTAACACATAATTCTTATGTTTAGCCACGTGGCTTGGTACCTTTTCCCTTTTCCCAGTTCTGCCTTCACATCTTGCCTCTCATGGTAGTGGCTGGCAGCATCTCCACTTTCCAGAATTTCCCTCTCTCTTTGTCCTGCCTATAGTTCCTGCTTGGTTACTGGCCCATCAGTGTTTTATTTATTAACCAATCAGAGCAACACATTCACAGCATACAGATATCCACAGCACTTTCCCTTTTCTTTTTTTCAAAAAGGAAGGTTTTAACTTTAACATATTAAAATTACATATAACAAAACAATTATCAAGTAAGAATTACAGTTGGCCAGGTAGTGGTGGTGCATGCCTTTAATCCAAGCACTCAGAAGGCAGAGCTAGGTGGATCTCTGTGAGTTTGAGGCCAGCCTTGGCTACAGAGAGAGTTCCAGGAAAGGCGCAAAGCTACAAAGAGAAACCCTGTCTTGAAAAACCAAAAAAAAAAAAAAAAAAAAAAAAGAATTACAGTTACAATAGCTAGTCTATTTATAATATCTAGTCTATTTGTATTTGGCAAAATTAAAGAAGCTATCCTATCTATCCTATATTTGTGAGTCTAAGGTTACATATCTAACTTATCTTTTATCGTATCTAAGGAAATTATAAACTATATAGTCTTCAACTACATCAAAGACCTCAGAAGGATATAATATTACCTAAGAAATGGGAGAAGGATGCAAGCAACTTTCAGGAGTCTTGCGAGAGTAGACAGAGACAGCTGGCAGCCTGGATAGTCATCCAAAGTTCCTCTGTAAAGTTGGGGCATCTGTCTTCAGCCCACAAGCCTCGTCTCTCAGTCACTTCTGTGTCCTGTAAAATGTCTGGCAATTTCCTCTGCAAAGCAGGAACCTGAAGGACCATTTGCCAAGCAAAGTTCAGTGGTCACCTTCTTATGGGTCCTGCAAGTCCAGTCGATACATTATTTTGTCAAGCAGTCCAGTCAAGAACAGTTTCTTGCCCAAATGGCTATTTTTGCCAAGAAGAAGATAAATTCCATCCTCCTCTCTGAAGTAAATTGGTGCTGCCAGGAGCAAACACATCTCACTGTCCAGAAAGTCTAAATTTTTAAAACATTTTAAATGCCATGTATGTCTTTGAAGTGTTCAAAGATTACCTATTTATCTGAAATATATCTATGTATACCTAGAAAACTTAATTTGAGTATAAGTTTGACTATCATAGAAGATAATTATTAATCTGTATTTCTTAATTATCTGTTACAATCTAAATGAGTTACATAAACATAATACCTCAAACGATAGTAGAAATTTATAAACAGTACAACAAAATTAAGTTTAAACTTGTATCAATAAACTAAAATCCAAAACAATGTAAAACATTTCTAAATCAGTTGTTGCTCTTTAAAACTAGGTTCATTAATCTACCCTTTCATCCTACTATATCTAGATCATATCCCCTTTTCTTCTTTAGAAACAGGTTATATTTATAATTAACCTGCTTTAAATAAAAAATATTGCTTTTTCTCTGTCTCACACCAGAGGGCTTTTCTGGGAATTTGGGAATTTGGGCGTAGCTTCTCATATTACTTCCTCCTGGATGAGGGCATGTGTTCTTATGGGGAAATTTTTAGGCTCCATGAGGCTGTATTGTCTGAGCCAGTTGTCTTGAAACTGTTCTGGATGTTGGATCATCTGGGCCATGGTGTCATTGGAAACCTTTTAGGGGGTCTTGGTTGGTCAAACCTGACGTATCTTAATCTGGAACAAATCCATAGCCCCTTGCTTTCTGTGGAAACAAAAACAGAGCCTCCTTTCCAAATCAACATATCATTAGATCCAAATTTTGAAGTCAAGGTACCTTTAAAATATATGTATTGTTTTAACCAAGCAGCTTTTACAATCAAATGTCTTTCTGCAGTTAAGAATCCCAAAGACAACACAATCCATATTCTCTGTGTGATATCCATCTTTATGTGGTTATTTTTTATATTACTTTTACTTTCTCTTTAAATACTTTATGTTTTAAAACTATCTATTTCTTTATATAACTGCTTATAATGCTTTTTTCTCTCTTCCAAGCCTATGTACATTTTTACATATATTGTAAACAGTTTAGAGGTTTATCCAATCTGAATCTGTCTTATTGTGAATTTATTGCTTTAAATTGCAGCTTTTCTGCCCACCTTAGCTTCCCAACATGGTGGTGGTACATTTACTGCCAGCTCTGGGTCTGGTAGCAATGTGTACCATCAACTCTCAGAAGCAGTGGGTCTATGCTTCTATGGAAGCAGCATGTAACCCAGAACCCACTTTATTTTTAAACTGGCAAAAACTATATCCATCACACAGCATAGTTCACAGCTTTGAGACACCTCTGCGTAACCTGGCATATGTCAACCCTGCATGCCATGAACCCACCTTAGAGTAGCTCAAGCCTTCAGGCCGCAGCTAACTTGAGAGAGACAACTAGGAAGCTGTTTATAGCTCCATTTTAGAATCTTCTTTCTCAGGTTTTAGGTGGAAACTCTTGCTCCATATTCTGGCGCCATTTGTAGCTGGAGTTTTCTCCAGTCCCACCTGGGCCTGCAGCCGCTAAGACCTGAATAAACAAACAGAGGCTCATATTATTTAAACTGCTCCGTCATTAGCTCAGGCCTACCACTGACTAGCTCTTACATTTAAATTAACCCATAATTCTTACTTGTGTTTAGTCATGTTGCTTGGTACCTTTTCCCAGTTCTGTCTTCATATCTTGCTTCTCATAGCAGCAGCTGGCAGCATCTCCTGACTCAGTCTTCCACTTCCCAGAATTCTCCTCTCTCTTTGTCCCGCCTATACTTTCTTCCTGGCTACTGCCCAATCAGCACTTTATTTATTAAGCAACCAGAGCAACACATTCACAGCATACAGATATCCACAGCAGAGAAAGACTAAAATTAGTATCTATTCCCACCTAAAAGGAAAAATTACAGAATTTCTTCTCTTTCAAAATCTTCCCAAGTAATTATTTTACATTTTTCTATGCAAAAAGATATGCAGAATTCATATTTAGGCACCTATTTTTTTCAACTCAGCATTTTGGGCTGATATGAGGACTGAATAAATAGATAAGGAGTAAACTTAGATGTTTGAAAAATGATTGCTGATCTACAGTACTTAGCATTCATGTCATACAGACCATCTGACTTCCAGAGGGGTTGAGTTCTGTGAACTATGACAAAAATGACCATAGTGGAAATATATTAATATATATTAGTATATTAGCATATGTTAATAAGAATATTAATATATCTTGTACATATTAATCAACATATTAATACATTGATGCATATATTAATTGGTTAATTTTTATTATTTTTTGTGTATCAGTGGTTTGCCTGCATGTATGTTTGTACACAATGTGCATGCCTAGTATCTGAGAGGTTGGCAGATGGCATTGGAGTTCATGAAGAGTTGCAGAAGCTTGTGAATCCATCATATGGGTGCTAAGAATCAAACTAGCCTTATGAAATAGCAGCCAGAATTCTTAACTGAGAACTACCTCTCCAGCCCATCTTCATCAATTTTAATTGATTCAATTGTAGAACTGTTTTAAGCTATAAAAACCCAGATAAAACACAAATATGAGACATAGATTTTTCCTTTAAAATAAATTAGAATATTTTTGTTTCCATAAATTTTTTTTATATTTTGAAATTTCACATAAATTTATAATAATGCTAAATTCTCTCATTTGAATTATAATAGACTGAGTACAGACAACATGTTGTAGGATTGTCTCTATGCTGCTAACTATAATTACAATTACTGAAAATGATGCAAGAAATGATCAAATGAGAGATCTAGAAAACAGAATAAGAAGAGCTGGGTAGAGATGGAAGGGTTGGAGGAAAGACATCTTATAACCTCTTGTCCTAAACAAGAAGCCTGTCCAGAGATGGATGTTTCCAAACAGTTTTCAATCTATCAACAGCAAACAGGTGTGTTGATTTCTTTTTGAAGTGGGACCATCTGAACATTCCACCAAGGGTAGCAGAAGCAGCCAGGGGAATTTATGAAGGATTTTGCTGACAAAAAATAATAGTAATGAGGGGCAGGGCTTCTTCCCTAGGAGCCAGAGGTTCCCCACACACCAACTGAGATATTCCAGGCAGCCAGGTAGCAGTGGCAGGAAAGAAGCATCCTGGCCTGTAGCTAGAGTTTTCCTGCCTGGCCCACAGTCAGGACAAATCTCTCTCACCTGCCAGTCCCACAACCGCTCAGACCCAACCAAGTAAGCACAGAGACTTATATTGGTTACAAACTATATGGCTGTGGCAGGCTTCTTGCTAACTGTTCTTACAGCTTAAATTAATTCATTTCCATAAATCTATACCTTGCCACATGGGTCGTGGCTTACCAGGATCTTCACATGCGGCTTGTCATGGTGGCGGCTGGTAGTGTCTCTCTCACTCAGCCTTCCACTTCCCAGCTTTATTCTCCTCCTTGTCCCACCTACACTTCCTGCCTAGCCAATGGCCAATCAGTGTTTTATTTATTGACTAATTAGCAACACATTTGACATACAGAACATTCCACAGCACTGGCCCTTTGTCTTTGTTGGTCAGTGAGACTCTTCGAGATGGCCGTGTGACAACAGGAGGAAGAATCTTGACACAAGTGAGTCAAACTGGTATTGTAATAATTTTATATCCAAGGTTCCAAGTTATAGTGCTTCCAATGTGTTTTACCATTTTTAGACTCCTGAAGTTTCAAGTGTGCATATCACATGTATGTGACTTTTGGCACCACATCCCCAGCTCTGTGATGCAATAAAAATCACAGACAAAATCCTAGCATGGAGAAGAAGTGGGCAAAAAGTTCCACCTGTAATCAAGAACCTATTTACAGTTGATAGCTTCTAGAAGAGGGAAAATCAGTTTTCTTCAATGGAGTGTCACTGTGTGTATCAACTGTACACCATGGCAGGCTTCACACTTTAAGAGAGAGAGTGATCATGTTAGGTGGGTGGGAGTGAGAAGGGGGAGGATCTGGAATAATTTGTGGAAGGAGAAAGAATATAATCAAAATATATTTTATGAAAAGTTAAAAAATAATTAAAAATGTAAAAAATATAAAAATTGCAAACAAAAATATGGTCAATTGTTTATAAGAAACTATGTTTCTGAGAAAATCCGACATGGTGAAATATTCTAGGCAGAATAAATGGTAGGGTTTCATTGTGTTGGTCAAATAACATCTGGGTATTTAAATGATTTGTTTAAACAGTGTCATTTAAAGGGATATAAATCATCCCATTCTTGAGAGAATCAGCAGGGTAATTTGAGGAATATGCTATCTGAGAAACATTTGAAAGTGTCAAGGGAGTTTACACTCGATGGGAAAACTCAATAAAATGTTTTTCATTTGAGTTCAGGTCACATAAGTAGGGTGAATAATTAGAAATTGTAGAGAGACGGATTTTAAATTTTCAAGCCAAAGCTTAACATGTACCACTTTTAGAGTAATAGCATAGGCTTTGGGGGAGCATAAAAATCTCACTTCATTGGGATGGAAGAATGTATAAAAGATGTGTGATATAGTCACCAAATAGAATACTACTAGATATAGCAATATCAAAAACATGCTGAGAGATGCAGGAAGACATAAGATCAAATTTGCTCTGTACAATATTCATCTTAATGCTGTGGGATAATGCTCTTGTACAAATAAAAGCTCTTGTTAATAAAATGCTGATTGGCCAGTAACCAGACAGGAAGTATAGGTGGGGCAAGCAGACAAGGAGAATTCTGGGAAGAGGAAGACTGAATCAGGAGCCACCAGCCAGACACAGAGAAAGCAAGATGACAAGGCAGAACTGAGAAAAGGTACCAAGACACATGGCTAAACATAGATAAGAATTATGGGTTAATTTAAGTGTAAGAACTAGTCAGTAATAAGCCTGAGCTAATGGCTAAGCAGTTATAAATAATATTAAGCCTCTGAATGATTATTTTATAAGCAGTTACAGGACTGCAGGTGAGAGAGATTTGTCTGGACCTTGTGGGGCCAGGCAGGACATTAGAAAACTTCCAACTACATGTTAATCCACAGTTTAGTCAAAAATTCTGTGTGATCAATGGGAAAGTATCATCAGAGAGTGTCCAAAAGATAATGGAAAGAAGAAACTGGAGTAAACAAAGAATATAAGACAGGGTTTCTTTCTAAAAGAATTCTGAGAAATAGGTAGTAGCTGGAGAAGAAAGAAGATTAAGGTATGCTTGATTTCATTTTCAAAAACGAGATAGAATTTACATATTGTGAGATGCACAGCGCTTAAATGTCCATAGTTTTATGCATGTACCTATGGGATCTACACTCATAAAATCCCTGTCACTCAAGCATAGCCCTTTATGTTCTAACCAATTGCCTCTCCCATTACACTCACCTTCTTCTACTCTTTATGAAGTAACTATTTTTTTTATGTCTGCCACATAGACGTAAAACTATTGGCACATTCATGGTTTAACACTCAGACTTCTTTCTAGATACACTCTGGAAGCATTGGATCCATCATCTTTAAAGGCTATATTTATAAGCCTAATTTTCAGCTTGTGATTTCATGATTATCTGACTCAGTTATAAAACACCTTAGGTAGCATCTCTCCCCGTGTATCCAGAAACTTGGCTTTTCAAGTTAAAATGTATCAAATAGATTTCTTGTGTTCTTGTACTCAACCTGCTCCCTTTCAGTTTCCCCATCCCACAATGTCCTCATGTTTTCTCACCTTGTTCCACTCTCTATCACTGGGGTGCTTGTATGGACTTGATAAGTGCACAGTGGAGACTGCAAAATGGTTCTATTGTATCCTGAAGTATCATTCTCTTTGAATAGACTGCTTTAAGTGTAGCACATGTAAAGCAATAATGGAAGAAAAAGACACACATTCAGTCAATTAAAGTCACTCTATCAAATCGAGTCATTGATAGGGATGATATATTTTGGTAATTGTTCTTTGTGTCACAAAATAGTTGAATTCACACATACTCATTCTTATGTATGTAGGAGTATATACATGTGGGGGTATATGGATGTATGGTAATAAGTGTGAATTAGTATCTCTACCTTGATAACAGTGACTTTAACTAATGGATACTTGGGAACATAGATATATGCACATACAAATGTCTGATTTTATAGGTAGGATCATAGACTCTCAATTTTTAAACTTAGTTTAGGTTTATAAACTCTATGAACATGTGGAGCTAACAATAGATAAATGAAGTTGGGGAGCTTTATTTTAATATGTGGGATGTGATACCTAAAGGACCATGCCCAGGTTTATACGGGTGCTAGGATTTGACTCAGGCCACCATGTCTGGCAAATATTTTATTCATATAATCATTCACAAATATTTATTAAATACCAGGAAATAAGCTGAATGACATGCAGTAGTAGTAATACAGAAATTGGAAGAAACTATTCCTCTAGGTAATATTAATGGGGAACACACATTTCAAAATAATAGTCATTTTTGTCAATTTCCTTTTTCTCTTTCTAGAGTAGACAGTCTTTCTATTCTAAAGATAGAATTACTGGAACACTAAGATAGATTATCTCACTAGGAAAGGCATATTTAGATGTAAGGATAATGAATAAACTACTGTGTAGTTCAACAATCATGAGTGCATAAGACAAAGAAGGAACTGGAGTGGAAGCAGGGAGGATTTACACCGATGGTGGCTGAGCATGTAAAAATTGTATGTAAGAATGTATTCAACTGGAATTGCATTGAATTTGTACAGACAATGAATTAAGGAAACAAGGCAATTTTTTAATGTTAAAATTTGTTCGCAATGATAATGTTGAATATTCATGGAGTTCTAAGGCTGTTTTTATGCTAATAAAGCTTCAGTGCTATACACCAGAGACTGTCTGTCCTTGCTTTCTGATGCTCAATGGTCTTCAGAGGGACTCATCTATTCACCTTGTCATTTTTAATTATTAAAAAGCCAAGTCATAATAAAATAAAGCAAACAAAACCAGGCTTCGACCGAGGTAGGATGGGATTTTATTGTTTCAGTAACTTTTTTCAGTAGATTAAACACTCGGAAACTGTAGCTATCTAGCCCATCACTTTAACCTTGCCTCTTGTCTGTTCTTGCTAAAATAATGGCTCCAGTAATGAATGGGAGACAACTCCTAGGTAACTGAGCTACAATAGTGTCTGAGACACAGTCTCTGACCATACAAAATTCACAGTCTATCTAGTAATCTAAGCAATTAGCAAATAATCAAAACATGGTACAGACAACACAGGGTGAACTTGGATGAATGAGGGTTAACTAGGATATAGAGCACTCCAAGTTGAAGGATAACATATGCAAACAGCACAAAACCAGACCAATTTACCACAAATCAGTGCCTACATCATATCAATTCAAAACACTTGGTGTGTATAGATTTGGACGTCAGACACTGGCATGCTTACAAGCACTAAGAATAAGGTCCACTGGTCTTAGAGATTGCATTAAGAAGAACTTCAGAGTAAAATCAGATTGTCTAGAAGTCATTTCTCCCCCCTCAAAAAAAAAAGAAGGCACAAAAGGAAGAAGTAAGTAGTGGGTGCACTATGAAGACTTTCCCACTGAAAGAATTAAGAAGAAATGCTAGCAGTAAATGCTGGGCTTATGTGATCCCTGAATTTGGGAGTGTATGCTGTCAGCTTCCTGAGTTAGACTTATCACATTTGTTATAAGTTATAATAAAATAAGTTTTGCTTATTTTAGTAGCACTTTATTGGTTACTTTGGTCTCTCCTATAACAAAATATCCCAGGAAAACAGCTTAGAAGAGAAAAGGATTACTTTGATTCCTGATTTTGTGGTCCAGGATCATGACAGGGAAGGTGTGGTAGTGAGAGCAGCCCTGGCCCTAGTTGTGGTGAGCGGGAACGAGTGGCAGCTGCTCACAGGTGTCTGCAGTCAGGAAGCAGCGAGAGATGAATGCAGTTCCTCAGCCAGCTGGTTTCCCACTTTCCCTCTTTTTATTCCGTCCAAGTCTCCAGCCCACAGGACTTGGGCTAGTCATAGGCCATGCCAGGCACAATCAGGGTGAGTCTTGCCTGGTAACAGGAAATATTCTGAAACCTGTGGAGCTAACGACGGAGATTAACCATCACAAATTCCCTTTCCATCACTGAAACCGATAAACATGGTATTTCTGTGACTGTAGTGGATGTACTGTTCACGGAGCATCTGACACTGCTGTCATATGTGTGGATTTTCTAGTTCATACTCCAAGTTTCCAAATTATAGATCAATCAGAATCACAATTCAAGTAAAATGGGTATTCAGTAAGCCCAAAGTGTCAGTTTGGGGACAAGAGGGTGGGGGGTAGCTTCAAAATAATATACTCAAATTTCAAATGAGCTTTCATTCCTCAAGACATTGAAAGTCAATTTGTTGGTGACTGACAATGCAGTGGATAATGACTCAGAAAAATGATGTAACCAAATAAAATTCAGGAACACTATTATCTCGAAATGAATAGCATTCATGTTGGGAGTGAATAGGTGGCTCACTTCAGCTATATAAAAGCTGAAATCCATTCTCACTAGAAAATTTGCTGTGGGACTAGGCTTCACAGATCTCCACAGTGCTAAGCAACTGCACAGGATACTGAGAGCTCTCCTGCTGAGCTCAATCAACTCAAACACCTGTTAGCTCTCAGAAATAAATCCCAGTCCAAAGGAGACCCTCCAAAAGATGGGGTGTGACTTTCCAGAAGGGAATGTGCTTTGCTTCATCTTCTCACAAACCAATGCTCTCCTCTAAAAATCCAAGCTTCAGATAAACATCTGATGGGCATGCTTCCTGGGGAAAAATGCAGATTTCTGACAATTCTCTCGAAGAAGTGTGTTTTTAAGTATGCCCCAAATGAATTTTTTAATACTGCCTCACTAAAAATTGAGATTAATCTTATTAGAGACAGATAATGATTATTTCCATATCTATGGTTTAAAAAATGATGTGTCAGAGAAATTAACCAGATCTGATAATGTCCTGCAGGTTGTAAGCATCTAAGTTGTGACTCAAATCTGGCCTTGCAATTAATCTTAATTACGTTGTCTTTGTACTTTATCTTCTTCGTTAAACTACCCTATGTCTCTAATATCAACACTGAATATACTACCCTGGATGTTAAGTGCTGCAATTACCCTGTTAACCTGTGAAGAATTTTCTGAGCACAACGAGCCACATAAAACAGTGTTGCTCTTCAAAAGAAACAAGGGTCAGGGATCCCCAAAAATATGCTTCTGTAAAATAAGAAATGGTATTGCAAAAGGAACAAGGTTTAGAGAGGTCACATATTTGACCAACATTATACCAATTTGTAGAATTATTTGGACACCATTGATACAAAATTTTGGGCACTTCATCCTCAAGAAACTGACCTTTAAAGTGGATTACTTCATTTTTAATTGTGTGTGTGTGTGTGTGTGTGTGTGTGTGTGTGTGTGTGTGTGTATGCATGAGTGTGTGCAGATGCCAGTGGTTTTCAGAAGAAGGCACTAGATACCCTGGAGCTGGAGTTATAGGGCTTTGTGAGCTGCCTGATGTGGGTGCTGAGAACAAAACTTAGGTCTTCTGCTGGAACTGTTTGTAAAATTACTGCTGAGCCATTTCTCCAACTTAGTACTAGTCTGTGTAAAATAATCATTACTTTTGAATTGTATAATACAAAGAAAATGATTACAAATACATATTTTTAATTTTTTTCTTGTAGAGTGTACTTAACTTCCTCAAGTTTTTTTCTCTTATGCAAACAAGTTGGAAGTTCTCAAAATCTTAAGACTATCACTATATAAAAATGAGGTGCAGTGGCTATATTCTGAAGTTGAGTACCTCCATATGCATTACCACATTTACTGAGATTTTATGAAAATTTTTTTATCTGAGGATCTAATCAGAAGAAAATCTCAACCCATGCATTCCTCATAAGTTCAGGGAGATGGATCTCATTTTGCATTGTGAGAATTTCTTGAATTATTTAAGCTACATCTTAAGACAATTGCCTCCAGGTAAACTACTGCATGCCTCTTGTAGATCTCATTATCAAACTGCAGGTGTATTTTTATGGAAAGTATATACTTCAGTAGGAGAATAAACTTGATATCTAAAAAGGCATTGAAAAGAATTATAGTTATCAGTGATACAAGACTGAGCACATGGAAACCGCAAATAGCAGAAATAAATCATTGTTAGAAGATCACATAAGATTCTCAGTTTCTATTTTCATGTCACTAAAACCTGCACCGTAGGTCCTCACTTCTGAAGTGACTGTGGTGAGAAAGATATGTGCAGAGAGAGTCACCTGTCCCCTTCCCTTCACTGTTCTACTGGGCATGTAAATGGATTAAGAAATGCCTGTTCCGGCACCTTTTTCATTCTTCAGTTACTGCACAAATGATTATTGGTTTGTATTAAAGTTATTTGTTGCCACAATAATGCTTTAGACAAAGTTCCCCAAGGCTTATGAACAATGATGGTTTATTTGGGTCATACGAACCAGCCCAGTCAGTGAGACCCTGGGTCAGGAGGGGTTTCCTCCAGTTTAGGATTGTAAGATGAATTGCTAAATGTTCTTATTAATAAAAAAACATAGCCAGATGTTGGGGTGAAGGCTGAAAGATCAGATAAGCAGGAAGAAGCCAGCCACGTTCTTACCCCTAGGAAATCCTCAGCCCAAGAGAGAGCTACTTCCTGTATACTCACGCCTATCTGCCTTTCTGTGCCCTGCCATCTTACTTCCTCTCTCTGCCCAGATACATCACTTCCTCTTTCCGCCCAACTCTATCACTTCCTGTCTGTCTGTATAGACCTCCAGATCTCAATGGTTAACTAGTGTTGGAAATTAAAGATGTGTGCCACCACACCTGGTTCTGAACTCACAGAGATCTGGATAAATCTCTGCCTCTTGAATACTAAGGTTAAAGGTGTGTGCTACCACAGCCTGACCTCTGTGTTTAATATAGTGGCTGGCTTTTTCCTCTGATCCCAAGATAAACTTTATTGGGATGCACAAATAAAATATCACCTCATAGGATGGGTTTGCTTTTTCATCTGAGGTCAAGTGTAGGTTGGGGGGAATGGATAAAACTTGTGTGTGGCCACTGATCTCTGCCATGTCCATTTTACACTGTGTCTTGTGTCCCTCGGCAGCTCCTGTGGGTTTAGCACAGAGCACATCTGGAGAGAGAAGCTGACGAAGATAAACAGAAGCAAATTACCTAAAAATGAAGCTATTGAAAATAGCAAGCATATATTATTATTTAAGAGTTTATCATTTCACCAGATTTGACTGCTGAGCATGGTTGGCCTTGTGTTTTGTCAGTTGAATCTTGGTATTCTGGACTCAGATGAGAGAACTGAGCTGTGTCCCACGTTGTTTATCATCAGAAAGCTGGGTGAAGCATGATTTCATGATGATTCAGATGAAAAATGAAAATTAACAAGTATTTAATACCAGTCTTCACTTCTGTAGTATTTTCTAAGTTACATGGTTGAGTCTGGTACGAAGAGATATGGCAGAAAGCCCTGCCCAGAGCAAGCTAGGCAAAGGCCCACATCCACCAATATGAAGTCTCTACTGTGTTCTGCAGAACTTTTAAACATGGTTGGTTATGATTATCAGAAAACTCCTTATGGTATAGTATTTCTTAGGTCAGAAAACATAATAAAAGTGATATGTCTATTAAGAACACTCTCTAGCTATTAAAACCAAATGACAAATCAATAAATATTTGTGAGAATAAAAATATATGAAAATTAGAAAATTTAAAAATAAACTTTTGGCATTTGAAGTCCTAAGGGATTATACATATTTTGAGTCAAACAAGAATAAATCCCTCAAATTTCAAGACTTGTCAAATTCAGCCAAAATGATACATAGAGGCAAGTTCTTAACATTTAAAGGGTTAAATAACAAGAGAAGGGCCTGAAGTTAGTGGTTTAATTTTTTAATTATTAATTATTTCCCATCCTGATTACAGTTTCCTCGCTCTCCTCTCCTCCCAGTCCTTCCTTCATCCTTCCCTCATTCCACCCCCGCCCCATGCACTCCTCCTTTCTCTTCAGAAAAGGGCAGGTCTCCCATGGATATCAGCCAGTCATGACATATCAAGTTTCAGTCAGACTAGGTACCTCCTCCCCTATTAAGGCTGGATGAGGCAACCCAGTAGGAGGAAAGGGTCCCAAGAGCAGGTAACAGAGTCAAAGACAACCCCTCTATTAGGAGTCCCACAAGAAGACCAAGCTACACAACTGCAACATATGTGCAGGGGGTCTAGGTCAGTCGCACACAAGTTCTCTCGTAGGAGATTCAGTCTCTGTGAGCCCAGGTTAGTTGATTCTGTACATTTTCTTATGGTGTCCTTGGCCCCTCTGGCTCCTATAAGCCTTCCTCACCCTCTTTTATAGGATTTCCTGAGGTCCACTTAGTATTTGGCTGTGGGTCTCTGCATCTGTTTCTATCAGTTGCTGAGTGAAGTCTCTCTGATGACAATTGGGCTAGGCAACGATCTATGAGTATAGTAGAATATAATTAGGAATAATTTCATTGACTTTTTATTTTTTTGCCAGTCATGTTTGGTTCTATCCTAGGTCTCTGGGTCATCCAGCCTCTGGGTCATGGCCTTTCAGACAGTGTCAGGGGTGGGCTTCCTCTCATAGTATGGATTGCAAGCTAGACCAGTCATTGGACACTCCCATAATTTCTGTGCCACCTTTTCCCCAGCAGATCTTATAGGTAGGGCGAATTGTAGATCAGAGGTGTTGTGGGATAATCTTCTTGTACACTGTAAAGATTTGTCTCTGCCTAAGGCATCTTTTGATTGGTTTAATAAAGAGCTGAATGGCCAATAGCTAGGCAGGGGAGAATAGGTGGGACTTCTGGAGGGACAGAGAGGAACTCTGGGAAGAAGAGAGGTGGGAGATGCCACCAAGACATGAAGGAATGTCAACATACAAAATAGGAGAGAGGTAAAAGGCCACGTGGTAGAACATAAATTAATAGAAGCAGGTTAATTACGTTGTAAGAACTAGTTGGAAACAAGCCTAACTAAGCTAAAGGTCAAGCTTTCATAATTAATAATAAGTCTTCATGTTATTATTTGGAAGCTGGTGGTCCCCAAAAGAAAGTCTGGCAGGAAAGTCCTAATACACAGAAGTTATGTAGATGGGTTAGGGTTCCAATCCTTTCACTGGAAGTATTGCCTGCTTACAGGAGATGGCTGTTCAGGCTCCGTATCTCCTATTGCTAGGAGTCTTAGCTAAGGTCACCTTCATAGATTCCTTGGAGTTTCCATTGTACTAGGTTTCTAGCTCATTCCAGAGATGTCCTTGATTCTTGTCTTTTCCAGTGGTTTAATTTTTAATCTCAAGAAAGTACAAAGAAGAGAGCTAGTTATATTTAAAACAAGAGAGGAAAAAAGGGAGAAGATAATTAAATTTAAAAAAATTAGATAAAATTAATGAAGATGTAGTTGGATATTGATAAAGTTAACATTATTAGCCTCTATTTAGGAAAAAACAGTCAATATCAGAAATCCTTTATAGATGTAAAATTTTTTTCAGTTAAATATTTTATAATTGAATCCATAAATATATCACAAGTATATTTTATAATTAAATAATATTTAACATGAAGATACAAATTAGGTTTAAAATATAAGCAATTATCCCAAGTGTTTCATCAAATCAATTAATAAAATAATCACCTACAGCAAACATCAATGCCCATTCACTACAGAACCACAAAAGAGGTCAACAGGCTAGAAACTTACTCAACAGACTCAACTGCCTCTGTACAAAACTTGGGATATTAAATGTATTATTTTGCTAATGTCACCCTATAACCCAAACAGTATTGTTATGAGAAATAATTATTTCAGTTTGACTGAAATTTAGTCTTCTAAGAGAGAATTGCAAATATTTCCCTAAAACAATTAAAAGTAAAACTTTTCATTACAATTCATCAACATATTTATTTTCTCTTTTCTAATAAAATGCATCCTGAAGCTGTATTTCTCATGGACATATGCTAGAAGCAAAGGAAATATGATTAATCTGCTTTGTAAAGAGTGTATTAGCACTGTGGAGATGGCTCAGGTGATGAACTTGTTTATTGTACAGCATTAGCATTTGAGTCCGGAGTTCCATTACCTACTTGAGAGCTAGATACAGTGGCATGCATCTAGCACCCCAGTGCTGGGGGATGGAGACAGAGGTGGGCAGGTTCTTGGAGCTCACTGGCCAGCCAGACTACCTGAGCAGGTGAGCTCAAGTTTCCTTCCTACTGAGGAAGATACTTTCACATACATGTGCATGCCTACCTACACACCCACACATATGCATGCATTCATATAAACACGTGAACGCATACACATACACACTACACCACACACACACACACACACACACACACACACACACACACACACACACTGAATTAACTTATAGTAAAAGATTATTCACATAACACGCATCTTACCTCAAAAGCAATCAATGAGGATTACTAGAAAGCACTAAAGTGGTTATATACATGCTCATATATACTTAATCATATTTCCGTTTATACTATATGTATAAAACATATTAGTATATTGAATTAGAAATAATCAAGGTCAGTTTGTGCCTGACATTAATGTGACATTTTGTTTTCTAAGAAACATAATCAGAATAAAGTATATAAAACTGAAAATAAAGCCATAAACTGTTAGAAATTACCGTTCAAAACCCATTTTGATGGGCTAGAAAGATGGCTCAGTGATTAGGAGAACTTGCTGCTCTTTCAGGGAACCTGGATTTGGTTTCAGCACCCACATAGTGGTTCATAAGTATCTTTAACTTCAGTTCTAGGGGACCCAACACCTCTTCTGGCCTCCCTGGCCACCAGAACACACAAGTGGTGCACATACATACATGCATGCAAAACACTCATGCACATAAAATAAAAACAAATCACAAAAATTAATAACCTAGTTTGAAACTTAAACATCAAACTATTTTTACTTGTTAATTTATTTTTCAGACAAGGTCTTACACTGTAGTATGAACTGAAATTCAGTATATAGCCCAGGCTGGCCTCAGAATCACAGTAATTCTCCAGCCTCAGTCTCTTGAGGGCTGTGACTCCAGTTGTTAGCCACTATGCACGGTTAATGGATTACTTTTAAACTATGAAACATTTAACAGTAGTCGCTAAACTATGTAGGGATAGCCAAAATACAAACTAAAAGAGAAAACACTTCTAATTTAAATGTAAAAGTAACGATGTGGGTTCAAGTTCACCTTTCTCCAGGTTGAGGTTTAGAACATTAAATCAATGTCAGTGAAATATAGGGTAGTAATAGATTGCTGGAGCTTCCCTAAACTTTGTCAGCCTGCTCAAACTGGTCCTGAGACAGCAAAGTCAGCGAATAACAGAATAAGCCAGCATGACTGACTTTCATAGCAAATGGACCGAGATGATCACAGAGAGGGATCATTCTGCTCTTTTTGAGTTTTGATAAGCTGTGCATGAGCAGGACAATGAGTCTGCCTTCAAAATCTAGCTGCCCAGATAAGATTCATACAGGACCACCTGTAATGCAAACAGTTTACAGTCATCCCTGTGAGAAACACTATGCAAACCTCATTGTTCTAGGATGAAGAATAATCTCTTCATAATCTTTTGAGAACTTTCTCCAGAAATGTGGAGAGTTCTTTCATCTGCTTATGTAAAAACAAATACCTTGACTAACAAACTGACTTTGTTAAAATATACAATTTTACCAAGAGTGCTTACCAAATACTTTGTTTATGTGTTTCTTCCATTTACAGTTCCCCTCTATTTAATTATTTTCACCATTTTGAAATAAAATCATTATCTGATAGAGAAAATGCCAAGTAGGAGGAAAGTTCTTCAATAATAATTCTTCAGGGTTAAATCTGCCAATTCTTAGCATACAGAACATCTGTCATAAGTCCATTATTTCTATGAGTACAGATGTAGAGTCCCTAACACAGTAGAACAGCAGGAACAGATGTTTCCAGGGAGCTTGCTAATAGCACTTCTTCCTAAAACCATTCGAGTCTTTAGATATTTTCTGTGGAATGGCTAAAGAATAATGACTGAAAAATGTACTGGAAAGTTCTCTGTGTTTTCTAAATTGAATTATAGCATAATAATTTAATTTGAGGTTTCCCATGTGCAAAGCTAAAATTTCAGTGTAATAAAAAGACCTAAGGAATTCTCCAACATCTGACAAGAGTATGTTAAAAAATGAAAAGAATAAAAGGAAAGGAAAAAGTTGCATCTTAAAAATAAAATGAAAGTAACACAGCATGGTTAAAGATGAACTAAAAATATAGCATACACTAAGGCTGGTGATTAGTTTATCTACTAGCACATTCTATTAATTGCGTACCAAGGTGTTTTCACATCATTCAAAGAGTCATCACTAAGCTTTTCTAATATATGTTGGGATCATTGCATATTTATGTTCTGAGTCACAAAGACAGCTATAAAAACAGGGTCTATGCAGAATCTGGAAAAGCAATCAGTAGAGAGCATGAGTATGTTTGAACATACATATTATTAGTTCATTTAGCTACAGGACACATTCAGTGCAAACATCTGTTTCCAGGTTGCATTGTGCAATGTATGTTTATGAGAGCTCCTGTTACTTTTCCCATTGTGAAGTTTGTTATTAACCATGATAGGTATACAATTTTACTTTTTACTTTGCTCTTTTCACATATGTTACTGACATAAGATATATTGCTTATTTCTGTTTTAATTTGGCACCACTTGCTGTTGGTTCGGTGAAGAGTTAAATTCAAATTTTGAGTGTTTCACATGTGGATTATGAAGGTCCAACAGAACTAAAGAAAACATCCACCAGAGTTCTATGACCCTATAGGGTCCATGAAGCAGTAGATAAATATAATGCACTGCTTCCAAAACATGGAGACTCCTTTTATTTTTCTTAAACATGAACTATGATAAATCATTTAAAATAATATTAACATGTCCTGAAATGTAGGGATGAATTATAATATGGTTGGAATTCAAGCGGATGATTTTAAAAGCAGTGATAAGAAAGTCCATGTGGCATATATCTATATTCTCAGAATTTTCAGCCCGAAGTGACTTGTGAATACTCAGGGTCCTTTACAGAATGCTAATTGTTACCAACTTATAATCTCATAAAGCTTAAGCCGGGTGGTGGTGGCGCATGCCTTTAATCCCAGTACTTGGGAGGCAGAGCCAGGCGGATCTCTGTGAGTTTGAGGCCAGCCTGGGCTACCAAGTGAGTTCCAGGAAAGGCACAAAGCTACACAGAGAAACCCTGTCTCGAAAAACCAAAAAAAAAAAAAAAAAAAAAAAAAAGCTTAAACAACACAGCCCACTAGTTCTTAGGCAGGGTATTTTTTGTATATAAGAAATGTTAACAGATCTTACATCTTGGCCAGACTAGGCCCACGTACCTTGCATGTCTTATCATTTAATAAGTGCAGAGGAGACTGTGGTGGTTTGAGTGAGAAGGGTCACCATAGGTTCATATATTTGAATATTTGGTCCCCTCCTACTGGAACTACATGGGAAGGATTAAGAGATGTGGCCTTGTTGGAGGAGGTGTGTTATTGGGAAAGCTTGGAGGTCTCAAAAGACTTATCATTCCCAGTGTGCCTTCTCTCTGCCTCCTATTTGCAGATCATCACATGATCTACCAGCTATTCTTTCACTCTGTCACCATGGACTGTAAGTCTCTGAAACAGTAAGCCAAATACAACACTTTCTCTTGTAAGTTGCCTTGGTCATAGCATTTTGACACACCAATAGAAAAGAAATTAAAACAGAGACCATTACTTTGTTGATTTGGCAGGCTCTGGTCTTATTGTAACTTATTATTTGAAACTTTGTTTTGACAATTTCTGCAGGCTTATTGAATGCTCGTGCCACATGCTGAGGAGATAGTGGCTGGGAGCTCAGTAGAGACGAGCTCATACATTGCACACGAACTTCAGGGTGAGTGTTGTCAATTGGCCCTGAATATTAATAAAGGTGTTTTGACTTGTGCCTTATAGTCAGAGGCCTGAGAGCGATCAGAAACTAGCTAGAAAGTGATGATTGAAAGAGACAAGATTGCATGTTGGAGAAGAGTACACCAAGAGAAGCATGACCCAGTGTATGTGCTGAAGGACAGCACTTGTGGTCTTAGTGTAAAGTGCAATGAGTGGGGGGTGGTGATGTTTCAGGGAAAATGCAACAACACGTGCTCTGTCTGTATTGTCAGTGGAATGCTGTGAATGTGACCAATAGTGCTACTATCAGGAAAGGCATTGAACAAGATGACAATTGATTTAAAATGCTAGCTCACTGCACAGTAGGGAATGGGTTGAATTGAGGAATTCATGAATTGGGAGCATCTTGAGAAAATATTGTCTACTGTTACTAGCATAAGAAAACATCAAAATTTGAAATACAATCTTGCTAAATGCATATCATTTCAAAACACGATAAAGCTGAAAAATCCAAAATCCATATATCAGATTTGGGGACTACTTTATTCCAATTACTACCTCCACTTTCTCTCCTATAAATACCTCAACAATTTTCAATCTCTTGCACTAAGACTACAGCTTTTCTGGGTATTATTTTCTTATCTCACTGTTCTCTCACAGGGAAGACATGAAAAGGTTTTGGAGGCAGATGAAAGTGTGTTTTTCTGTTGTCGTTTTGTATTGTTAGCATCCTACTTTCTAATAGTGCCACAAACCACAGTGTCACTTAACTTTTTCTTAAGTCTTGTGATATGCAAAAGGGATTAGCACAGATGAGGCTCCAGAATCCCCTGCAAAGCATGCTGGGAAATGAAATACTTTCCTTCCAGCATTTTAAACATGAATTGGAAAAAGGCAAATAGATTTGCATGTCTACATGTAATTTTTCATATTGTCATCGTTATATCCTTGACCCCTTAGAATTTTATTTAGAGTGCTACAAGTATCTTTTTAACACTAACAACTTCACTAACCATACCCCATCTCAAACCATGTGCCTATCAAACTAGAAGTTCATATTATAAGCAGTCTACTAAGCATAAAACACTAACTCAAAACTAACAGAAAAGAAATGTCTCAGGGAGAGTGAGTTTTCTTGATCTGTGCCTTTCTGTAGACTATACTGGATTTGTTGTCAGCAATTTGCCAAGTAGTCTCCATTCCCTTTGGTAACTTCTCACTTGCACACACAGGTTCTTTTTTGCTAGTCATAACTATTAATACCAGCTTTCAGACCACACATTACACATCACATTAAATTTTATCTATCTATCTATCTGTCTGTCTGTCTATCTATCTGTTTATCTATGTCTATCTATTTATCTATCTATCTATCTATCTATCTATCTATCTATCTATCCATCCATCATCTCTCTATCTCTCTATCTGTCTACCTATCTATCATCTATCTGTATATCTATCATCTACATACCTATAATATACCTATGCATATATGTATATATAACACATAGTACTCTCTCTCTCTCTCTCTCTCTCTCTCTCTCTCACACACACACACACACACACACACACTCACTCACACACACATGCACATACATACACATACACTGAATGGCTATAAAAGTGACAAAGAGACTGCAGAAATCTTCAAGTAACTCTGAGAGGCTTTACCAAAAGCAAAGACAAAAGGCTTGTGGAAATTCACAAAGGGTTTCTGCATAGATTAAATAATGAACCCTTTGAGGGGTTGCTGGAGGTGCCTCCACTGAGGCCAGCCTCAGGGTCAGAATTGAACTGAGCCTCAGAGCTGAGCTGGGCTACAGAAGTGAGGTACTGGGCTATGGAGGTCATAGAAATGAAGTGCAGGTATCAGTTAGAGCAGACAAAGAGGTAGATAGGGTGGTGGCATTTGAAGCAGGCTGTGTCAGCGAGGAGTTATCAAACTCATCTGTTTCCCCGGAGGCATTGGGAGTTCTCTGTCTTTTGGTCCCTTGATGCACACAGAGGATGACAGATAGTGGGACTGTCACCATCACAGTGCTATATGACCTCTCTATGAGGCCCTGGTGAAGGTACTGTTCCCTTCATTTGTTGTATTTAATGGGTTCTTGGGTCTGATATTCCAGACATGTTTTTGACATGGTCATCATGGACATATGATCTTAATGTACTTCGGGGAGTTTATAGGCAGAACATTGTCACTTAGGAATAAGTGACTTTTCAGTCTGTGTCTTATGGTTGATGCTAGATAGGTAGGAGGTTTACATGCTCAGCATGGGGCAAGGCCATTCTGTGTGCATTCCTGCTCAAAATGGAGCCAAATGCTGTTATAAATGTGCCCAGGGCTGGGCACAACCTGAAGAAGCATTGTTCTATACAATATGGAGGAACTAGAGCAGGGCACAGCCTGATTTAAGAAGAACTTGGAGTCAGTCAGCTTTCCTATTCATCACTTTCCTACCCCAACTGAGATTCAGTTACTGTCAATTTCAAAATGAAAATTGTTTGCAGAGTTCATACATTCTGAAAAGTTGAAACTTTTTCTAGGCCAGACATATTGGTTTAAAGTCCATTTTTTTGGTGTTGGCCACTAGCACAGTCCTTGCAGTATAATAAATGACTCCACCAATTAAAAGGTTGGTAATTCATAATACAGTTATCATTAGCAAAGAAATATGATCAAGTAATGTCAGGATTTCCAGCACTATTAAACCTTGTAACAAATTTATACCAAAATTAGTTCTCATTTTATGTTAAATTTTAATGAGAAATGGAAATTAGAATATTAAAGGTGCATAGTTTAATGAAATGTAGGCTCCTTCTGGGATTAAAATCTCTCTTTTGGTATTTATTCGTGAAGTATGGATAAGAAAAGTTATTTCATGAAAAAGGAGCATGTTGTGCAAACACTTAAATTTACAACAAAGAAACCACATCAGTGGATTTATAAAGCGAGTTCTTTGTTGATTGACTACTACTAAATATATGGGGAAGTCCATATTAGCCATATATCTGACATCATTTAATTAATATAGTTTCCTGAAACCATTCCAGAAGCTGTTAAATGTAGAGATCTTCCTTACTTTTTCTAAGGTCATTCTTTAATAGATGCATATACTCTATAATGGTGGTTCTCAATCTGTAGGTTGTGACCCATTTGGGGCCAGAAGGACCTTTTCACAGGGGTTGTAAACCCCTTGAGGCACACAAGTAGCCAAGCCCCTTTTTTGATCACCTCTAACTGCCAGGTTCCACCCACAGAATATTCTAACTGCCCTAACTGCTGGACCCTGCTCCCACCCTACAGAGTAAAAAGCCCAGTCTCTGGACATGAAATCCCACCAATCTCTACCCTGTAAAGCTCCACCCTGTAAAGTCTCATCCCCCTCACAAGAAGCTCTATACAAGTCATGTGTCCTGTTTAGTTTGATGCTATTTCTCACCTGAGCAGAGGCAGCCACCCTCCTGGTTTTTTCCCTCCCGGTAAATCTCTTGTTTGAGGTTTGTTGTGTAGTGTGACTTTGTGGTATTCCTTGACTTCCAGCTGCCAGAATGCCTTTCCATCCAAGCTGTAATGCTTACAGGGGTCACCTAAGACCATTGGAAAACACAGATTTTACATTACATTTAATAACAGTAGCAAAGAGTTATAGTTATGAAGTAGCAAGGAAAATAGCTTTATGGTTGGGGGTCCCTATAACATGAGGCACTGTAGTAAAGGGTCACAGCATTAGGAAGGTTGAGAACCATTGCTCTAGACTTTAATTTTCAATTTTCATATATTACTTGAGAAAATATTTCATATAATCAAAACACTGAATCTGTAATTCTTGCACGATTGCCTTTGATATTGTTCATATAATAGTCACAAAAGAGAAAGAGGGGTGAGAAGTTTGAGAATACCACTTGCTCGCTGTCTTTAGAAAGTCATTTTAATTGTAGAATGTACCATCTTCCCTGTTAGCTTAGCAATATTCTGTTCCAAGCATCTTTAACTCACAATAACTGGTACTTAAAGCCAGGCATGGCATTGTATCCTTACTGGAGCTAGAGGTACACAGGATTACAACAAAATCAAATCTAGCCTGGTCTACATAGTGAGCTCTGGGCTAGCTAGAACTATATAGTAAGACCCTCTTTCCAAAAACAAAACAACCCCAAACAACCCAACCTATTAGAATTCCCTTCTCTCTTCTTTAATAATTACCTCAAATAAACATGAGATTTAAGAATAGGAACTCAGCTATTTTAGAAACAGTGGGAATGGCTTGCCTCATTCTACTGTAAGTGATAGAAACTTGCTTCCAGAAACACCAAAAACTTAAGTAGTGTAAGAATGCACAGGAAAGGAGGCCTGTAGTCACAGAGCTCAGGAGAATGAGCCTGAGTGCATGTGTCTAAGGAAGCAGCACAGAGATGTTGGTTATATGTAACATGAATCTTAAAAGGTCTTATTAATAAAAGCAAACCCAGAACCCGGTATGGAGTAAATGCTGAAAGATCAGAGAAACAGAACAAACCACAGCTAACCTCACCTCGTCAGTTCCTCAGCTGATCTTGTTTCCTCAAACTGGAACCTCAGAGTCCTCATCCTAATGGATCTCAGCTGAGCTGTTGCTAAAAGCCTAAAAGCTTAACTAGCCAAAAGCTTCTAGTTTCTGTTCCTAACGCCTTATATACCTTTCTGCTTTCTGCCATCACTTCCTGGGATTAATGGCGTGAGTCACCATGCCTGGCTGTTTCCAGTGTGGCTTTGAACTCACAGAGAGCCAGACGGATCTCTGCCTCCAGAATGCTAGAATTAAAGGCATGTGCTACCACTGCCTAAACCTATGTTTAATATAGTGGCTGTTCTGTTCTCTGACCCCCAGATAAGTTTATTGGGGTGCACAATACATCAACCACAGTTACAAGTAAACTTAAGGCCTCAGTCCAGCAGCCATGTTATAGCAAGTCATGAATTTCTTGGTCAAGAGCCTGAATAGCATTCAAAGGGCATATTCTTCTGCTCCAGTGGCCTTGTCTGGGCTCATTAAGTGTAACGGATAGGGGAGAGATGGTCTAAAGCTCCCATAATGGCTTAATTCACATGGCTGGTGTCGTGTGTGTGTGTGTGTGTGTGTGTGTGTGTGTGTGTGTGCGCGTGTGCGTGTGTGTGTGTGTGTGTGTGTGTGTGTGTGTGTGTGTATGTATGTGTATGTGTGTCGTATGTGGTATGGTGTATGTGTGTGTGTGGTATGTGGTATGGTGTGTGTGTGTGTGTGTGTGTGTGTGTGTGTGTACATGTGTGAGGGAACAGGTATATGTATCTTTGTGTGTGTGTTTGGGTGGGTGAGTGTGGGTGTGATTGAAACCCTGGGCTCTTCTAAACAATTTAAATGTGACCTTGGAACCACCTCCACTATTGTGACACCATCAGAATAGCTCTCCTTCTTTCCTTTTGGTTCAGAGGTTTAAGAAGAGAAGTTTTAAGGACACAGTTGCTTGTGGCTTTCCTTCAGATGTGACAGTGCATTGTTTTCAGTGTTCTGTAGTGCTTGAAGCAACCACAAGCCAACCCAGACTTCAGGGAACCTCCAAGCCCCCAGGTCTGGACAAAAATTCCAGTGATCATGCGCCACGCTTTAAAACTGGCCTGCTGCAAAGCCGACAGAATCCTGCAGGCCGTATGGAAAACACATGCGAAGGTTGTTGAACGCTTCCTCGCATCTGGCTCGGTTATGAGGAAAAGCTAAATTGGAGCTAAATAGGGAAAAGCTGATAATCCATTTTGCAAAAAGATGTCAATAAAGGCAAAGAACAAAACAAAACAAAACAAAGCAAAAAAGTTCACAGCAATGTGATTTCTCCTGAGGCTGCTAGTGTCTCAGTTAACTAGTGATGAAAAACTGGAAAGGACAACCATCACACAATGTTACTGTCAAGAAAACTTATTAGCATACAGAATGCCCAGCCTTCTCTCTCTTCAGGAAAGACCGACCTTTTTTTGAAAGTCAGTTGAAAGAATTAAAACAGAATACAGTTTCTCAAGGAAAAATAGATAGGAGAATAAATGGGAGATAATACTAACTTCTTACAAGTTTCTGGTGCTGATATGGAAGAGAAGACCTGAGGTTATATATAGCTCAGTGGTAGAATGCGTGCCTTTTGTGCAGGAAGGCCTAGATTAATACCTAGTACTGCAAGACAAAGAGGAATACCAAAGAAGTGTGACTAAGTACAGCTATGACATGTGTTTTTAAGGCAACAAAAGAGTGACTTCAAAATGGCAAGAACAATAGAGGTGACTGGAGATCAGGAAGATGCAACCACGTACCAGCTCACTGCACAGCCATGGGACTAAGAACAGGCTCACTGCACAGCTGTGGGACTGAGTACAGGCTCACTGCACAGCCATGGGACTAAGAACAGGCTCACTGCACAGCTGTGGGACTGAGTACAGGCTCACTGCACAGCTGTGGGACAGAGTACAGACTCACTGCACAGCCATGGGACTAAGAACAGGCTCACTGCACAGCTGTGGGACTGAGTACAGGCTCACTGCACAGCTGTGGGACTGAGTACAGGCTCACTGCACAGCTGTGGGACTAAGACAGGCTCACTATACAGTTGTGAGACTAGTCACAGCCTCACTGCACAGCTTACTGGAACTCGTTAAAACAAGTGAAAGAAAAAAGGAAACTATCACAGAAAACATCACCCATTATCCTCCTTATGAAAGATGGTACAGACAATCCAAGGAGAGGTATGAAGGCTTGGATTTGAGTAAAGTGAGCACAAGGGAAATGAATCTGCCTGAGTGGATTTCAGTGAAAATGATCAATATGGAGCACAGGTCAAAGAAATACCAAGTGTTCATAATCTGAGTCCTGAATAAGGGAAGGAAATCAACTGCGCAGAAAAAAAAAAACATATTTAAAGACACAGATTTTGTTTCTTGTTTGTTATTTAATTTTAAAACTGTTCACCATTACTATCAGCTCTGGTAGTCATTTATTTAATTATTTTTCAAATAAAATAATTAGTCTGTTTTACAAAAGGTTAAAATTGGCAGTAGGAGTAGGGGTAAAGAACACGCATTCTTTTAAAAAACAAAAAGCTTGTATAAACTATACCATTGTCCTAAATATACAGTTAGTAATTTGGATGGGAGTAAAGTTTCTTGCTTTGACTTTTAAATTTGTATCAACTGAACATAATAACATTTTTCATGACTGGAGTAATAAAGATTTAGTTGAGTCATCTACTTTGGCACATAGAAGAAAATATGATATAAGATTGAAAGTCTTTCTTAAAAACATTTTTGAGTGCTTTTTAATATGACCTTCTCCATTAATTCAAGAAATGGTTCCAGAAACAGAGATTGACTTTATAGATCTATATCCTGTGAAAATGATTATTACCAAGGTATATCTTTCTATAAAGATTATATTCTTTATTAAAGCAAGAAATAAAAACAATCATATGGTTGGAGTCTATGTCTTTACAAAATTATCAACTTAAAAAAGCAGAGCAGCCTCTCAAATGCCACCAGAAAAAATGTATAGGTGTGAAGGCAAAATGAATTATTTGGACATACATGAACTCATAGGTTATAGACTCCACAGCCTTCTTGAAGACAGTTCTAGAAAACAGTCAACATCTGTAAAAGCACCAGACATATTTAACTCAGGGTTAAGACGATGGTGCTTGTGATGTGAGCAAAGAACATGAACGGATTTTAAAGCCCAACAAGGTAGAAAAGGGACAGCTGCAGAGGTCTGGAAAAGGTGATCAAAAGATGATCCACAGACAGCTAAAAAGTGTTAGGAACGCAACAGAGACATATTTAAGTGGGAAGGATAAATATCTAATTTATGAAAATATCGTAGAGACCTGGAGGCAAAGAGGAAGAGAAATGGCAATTTTGTCATTCTTCAGTAGTGTTAAAAATCAAGTGCTTCATGATTGAAAAGTAAAAATTAAAATCTAGTAGTCACTAGACAAAAACATAAACTTCTAAATAATTATCAAGACATCCCATGTGTGCCTGTACATACACAAGCTCAGAAAACAGAAAACACACCATAAACTGTGACAACAAAACTAAATCCGATTCTCTCAGAGTAAACATGGGTAGCAATAGTAAAAATCTCATTTACATGTTGGACATCAATCCCTGTTGCTTAAAAGCATGTTTATGCCACAATTGGGAAGAAGCCAGTTATTCAGAAAGATTGAAATAAAGTAATTGGAGAGACATACTGGCAAGCAGAAATCGGGGGTGGTTTTTAATATTAGATAAGATTGCATTTAGAGGGGAAAGCATTAATTGTCTAGATATCACTAGACTCAGGCATCATGCCACATGAATATCTAATAGTGTGAATGCTTCTATATCAAATAATGTTTCACCAGGGAGAAGAAAAAGAAGCTGCTGGGAGAAATGGAAGTGATGAGTGGAAACTGTAATTCATTTATCATAGAAATAAATAGTTCAGGTGAGCAAGAAGTTAGCAAGGAAACAGAAGATTTAAAAAGCATAATTGTTTTTGAAGTTCAGTCTAATTGACATGCATTGAACTCAGTGTTCTGAAAAATGGAGAAGACAATTTTTTTCCCCAAGAACGTGGGACTTTAACAAAGTGTGGCTTTTATTAGTTTTTTTTTTTAGAAAGCAATATATTAAAGTATGTATATTTGTTTTTCAATTCATAATGCAAAAATTAAGGGTTAAAAATAAAATTATAGGGCCAGTGCAATGGTTCAGAGGGTAAAGATACTTGCCCTATGAAGCTAAGAACATGCGTTAGATCTTTGGATCTCACCTAGAAATGAGAGAACTAACTTCCTAAAGTTTTTCTCTGACTTCCACAAACACACACATGCATGCACACACCCAAACATAACAACAATGATAATAAAAATGTTAAAATTTACAAGCAAGCAGCAGGATCTGACATAGTAGTGTTAATACATCCCTACCCATGATGCCATGCTACACAGCTGCATCAGGATGTCGCATAATGAGATTACAGGAATAGGTGACAGATGATCAGGTATGGGCACAACTGGATTAAGTCATTTTAACATTAATGGTCAATACTAAATAAAGGACCTGTTCACATTTCTGCCTACTAAGAAATCAGGCATCTGCACTCCAAGGACACCCCTAATTATCAAGTATTTCCAAAAAACAGTAAGTAAACTTCAAACACAAAGCTAAGTTTTGTGACTTGGACACTGCAGAGCATAAAAGATGTCAGATATGCTTCCTCACTGATAGCTGTTTTCCATAGGGGGAACTGCTGGTGGCCATGTCAGAGGAGCAGCAGGTGGCAATTGAAGTTTGGGAGGTCGGTCCACCAGGAAGCAAAGTACTGATAGGTGACTCTTGGACAGTCAAGGCCCTGAGGGCTTCAACTCCAGAATGTCTCTTGCTACTGCTGTGCATTTACATGTTGCTGCTGCCATTTTTCTCTAGTATCTAACATGATGTGAATGGTCATGGTGAGGGGATCCCTTCTGTCTTTAATGTAGTGTGATTATCTCATGGAAACATCCTATTCTATTGGGCAATTTTACCTGTGGATTAATATGAAGATGATTTTCTCTTAAGCCATACTGTTTAACCAAAGCAATGATTTTAAACAATAATAGTGTTAGTTAAAACAGAATTTTGGTGATTGGGGGTTTTCAATAAATATATTAAGGGATTATGATAAAGTTAGTTTAGTGGGAAAACTAATATAGTTAAAAGCAAGATATGGTACTGCCCCTACTCCTGATAAAGCAGGGGCTTCAGAGGATAGAAAATAAGAACAGGTAAGTGTCATGCAGCTGGGACTTATAAGTTTCTCTTGAGGAGTCATATAGACTATGATTTAGGATAATGATTAAGGAAAACAACTGAGTCCCAGAAGCTAGGCTAGCTCAAGCTCTTTTAATTGCAATGTTGGGAGATGTATTCATGGGTTTCAGTGTGTATCACAGCTAAAACAAAGCTTTAACTATGACTTAAGGTTAGGGTAAGATGTTTTTTTAATAGCTTTGAGGTGAAAAACCTCAAAAACAGTTTAGAAAGGCACTTAGTTGAGTGAGGGACTTATTGAGGTCACAGAACAAGAGCAAAGCAGCATGGTTATTACTAGCCGACATGCCTTTCTTGTTAGGGTAGGTTGGTGATCCAAGATGATGATTTATTCCTTGAACCCATTTCTGCCCTCAGCTTCCTGATATAAAAAACTGTTGATGGATGGGTATGTACCCTGAGGATTTAAAGTAGAGATGACTGTCTTTCATATATAAAAGTTTAGATTTGTGATTCTTTTAAGATGTCTTATATCTTTTTGAGATAAATAATAAAGTGATTGATTCTTTCTGACTGCAAAATGCAGCCTGCCAGTAAAAGAACTGGCTGAGAAAAATACCTTGCTTGCTTATATTCCTGTTAATTTATAACAAGTTGCTTGGGTATGAATGTATGTGGGTTCTTGGGACAACTTGTCTTTCACCTATAATACATAAAATGTGTAATCATATAAGGGATATGGAAAACATGTTGTTTCTTATTTGTATTTATTATAACCATTCACTTGAAAAATAGAATGCAACTAAACTGTAATTTTTATACTTCTTGGAAGATTTTGCTGGGGTACATAAGCTGTATGGAAAAAAATAAAGTTAGTTAGAAGGAAGACATCAAGAGAGACATTTGGATAGAAGCAAGAAAAATAAAGAGATGAGAGAGAAGATGATAGACCCTAAAGGTATGTGTACTTTGCATATTTCGCTGTCCCCAGAAAGCTAAGTTTAGCCTCCCTCACTGCCCCCAGAGAATTAAGTTTTACTCCCTCACATAGAAAAGTCAAGTTGAGTGATTAGTTCACTGACTCTGTGGATTCCCTCTCAATCTCTGAGCTGCTGAAGGCTGGTCTTCATGGCAGCAATAGAAAATATCACCATTGGCACTGTGGTTAGCACCCTTTGAATGACAAACACTTGACAAATGCTTCCAAGAATGGTGGCATTGTGTATTCTGTTAGCCTATTCTCCACCCTACAACAGCAGTCAATCCTTCTTTGACAGAGAGATCAAACACTTCATGAACAATGAACCTGATTTTCACAAATTACTCACATTCTTAAGATGTTACAATTTTTTAAGTAAATTCACTATTTTTCTGCAAGGTATGTGACACACTGAGAGTTTATGTTCCATAGGATTTGGAAAGAGCATATTTCACTAGCCCCAGGTAGGTCGGGTGGTACACAATATCATTTTCTACAGAGTATCAATGTTTGCTCATTGCTTTCTATCGCATTCCATTGCACAAGTATACGGAAGTCCAGAAGCCTCTTTAAGGAACCTGAAAAGACCTTTCGAACCTTCTTTTGCTCATGTGTAGATTGTTTGTTCCTTTCACCAACCTTCCTGTAGAATTAGCTAATCTTTATTTTTCCTGAAAGCTTATACATAGATTTTGTATTCTCTTGAACCGTGTTCTGACATTTGTTGACTTTTCATTGTGTCTACCACAGCACTGTCCTTTTGTCAGTCTCTCAATACTCACTGTGTTGAATCCACAAGTTTCACATCATGTATACAGCTCCAGAGTCTAGAAATCTAGAGGCTAGACCATGTTCCTCCAGCACAGCAGACGCTTCCTAATTATCTACATAGCCCTGAGGAAAGTATAGCAGCCCTTCCATGATCATTGAATGAACTATAAAGCCATAATATCAATATAGTAAATTAATATTAAACAGACATATTTATTATCTATAAGACACTTAACAAAATTGAAGAGGATCCATTTAATAAGTTGTAAGGAACCATTTAAATAACAATAGTAAAGAGTTCCAAGGAGAAATAATCAAAGAAGTTTGAATAATTGAATCAATGGTCTCAATTCTTGTTTTACGTATGGATTGTAAGTTAGTACAAAGATAATACTCAAAAGTTAGGTGCTCAATTTTAAAGCTTCTATAAAATTCAGACAAAATTATGTTCTTCAGAAATATTGCCTTCATGTAGTAGAGTAAGATGGACCAACACATATACCCATGCTTTCAGAAGGTTGGCATCACTCCAGATACTGGGATGACTTCAGAATCAGGCTGCCCCTGGAAAATGTTTGTTTACTCTTGTGTCTGTCTTTTTGCCTTGCTACCAACAGATTAGAAACCTTCTTCCTTCAAAAAGTGCCCACATGTGCTAGGGCTGTAGCGTTTTGGTAGAGCGCTTGCTTTGGGTGCAAGTAACTCTAGGTTTGATCCTCAGCACCACATAAACCTGGTGTGGTGTTGAATGGCTGTAGTCCCAGCCATCAGGAGGCAGGAAGATCAGAAGTTCAAGACCATCCTCAGTTACACAGTAAGTTTGAAACTGGCCTGGCATATAAAAGATTCCGCCCTTTAAAATGTCCACATATTCTTGATTTTAAATGATCAGCAAAATGTCCTTCTCTGACTTAATTTTGTCTGTCTGCCTGAGAAAGAGATTTTATTCAGAACTGTCCTGAAAACACAACTGAGGCATTCCATGACATCTTTTGGGTATGACCTTCCTTCTCAGAAATTGCTGGTACAAGACTTAGAGGTAGTATTCCCATTCTCCTTTTGGAATGGCCTACACATGTAAGCACAATGCCTTTCTAAGAGCTCTGCTTTGAGCCCGTTAACTTATTTGTAAGGTTTTGCCATGTGCGCTTAAGATTTATTTTCCAAAACAGAGCAAAGTGAATAACAAGAATGGTGGCTAACAGGTCCAACTTTCTCCTGCATCTTTCCCCTTTAAAGGTCGTTGATACCTAGAATTTCAGCAATTGTCTCTTGGCTTTGAGACAAGATACTCTCTCACCAAACATAACATGGCATTAACTCACAGGGGATTTCTGTCTCAAGCTACTGCACATGTCTATCCCTCTTACCTTCACTGAATTTTTTACTTCTGTGAGAATGAAATCTATATTTTGATTAAGAGCAAGGCAAAAAAAAAACAAAAACAAAAAAAACAAAAACAACAAAAAAAAACCCAAGTCAATGAGAAATAAAATTAGAAATGAGGTAATTTAGAAAGCATCATATGCTATCTTTTCAAGTTTAAGAAACATTTTTATCAGCCTGCTGTGGTGGTGCATCCCTGAAATCTCAGCTCAGGAGGCTGATGCAGGAAGATCCTAAGCTTGAAGTCGGCTTGGGCTACATAGAAAATTCTAAGTGGTCATGGAAGATTCTACACAAAACAAGCAAAAACAAACAAACAAACAAACAAACAAACAAAAACAGCAGCAACAATAAAAAGGGGCTGTTGTCATTATTAGTGTGTAAATGGTGAGGGTAGGGTTCAAATCAGTTTAGGGGTAAGACCTATAAGAAAAATGTGCGTAAGCATACTCTTTGTGTTGTTGTTGTTGTCATTGTTGTTGGCTTAGCTGGTTGACAGGCATCAAGTCTATGCTGGCGATTGTGAAATTGCTGTGAAGCTGAAGAGAATCTTTCCAGCTCTGAGACGTGAGATAATGCTGCAGAGGACATGGTCAGGGGTACCTGCCTGCCTTACAGGAGAATGATTGCCCTTGGATATCCAGCTTTAGAGAAGAAGCCTTGAGTGCTCCAGACTACTTTGGAATTTCAATTGTCCTTAATTTTGCATTTCTATCTCTAATAAGAATCTGATTTCCTTTTTTAGAGTGGAAGTTAAAAATAACACATTGCTTTAAAAAGACTGAATTTGAAATTAGTGAGCAAGATAATTTACAATTTAGAATTTTCACTGTACCATAAAACATTGGTGGTGGTGGTGGTGGTGGTGGTGGTGTGTGTGTGTGTGTGTGTGTGTGTGTGTGTGTGTTTTAATCACAGTTGCCATGGTAGCCAAATAAGTAGCCCTGAGCTCTCACAGCTTCACTGTCATCCAGACTACATTTTTCTCACCATCATTTTTAGTAATATATTTTAATGAAATTGCTATTGTAATTCACTGAAAGTTAATAAGGATCCAAACACCATTAATTTCCTAAGTATTTGTTTTTAATGGTTATGAAGTTCATGTCAGAATGTTAAAATTGCCAGCCTATTATCTTCACTGAGCCCTTCTGGGCTGAGTCTGCCCAGATGCAGAACAGTGCATAATTACATTTCTCAACTGTGAAGCTCATAACTATTAACCTTTGGCAAAGATCATTGGACTGCCATGTTGTAAATCACCCTTGATCTCCTATCACCAAGAAAGCTTCAAAGAAGCCTGGCATGAGCAACCAGCCTGGACCAGCCAAGCCCAACCACTATCATGGAACCAGCCTGTGGTGTACAGCTTCCCCCATCTCTGCCCCCCAGCTGACTCCTGCTAATTTTGAAATGAAGTGCTTGAACTTTTTAATCGGCATACCACCTCATAGAGCATCTCTAAAAGCTGTGTTTCCATGGTAACATCTGGAAGTTAGAAGTAACATTTAGAAGTCCTCACACTGCCTACATAGCCTGTTCAATCACATGGGAACTATTAAAATATGTGTAAATATATGTGTGTGTTTGCTTTATTTTATTAGAGATACTTATGGAGTTATGAATGCATGTAATGTAAAAATGTCGTATGTATGAAAGTTATATATGTTAAAGATAAGTGTGCTTTCTGAGTGTATGTGATTTAATTCTTTAGTGAATTCATTGTCAAGCCTCATTGTATTAATAGGGTTTAAAAATGTATAGTCCTACAAAACTCAGGGACAAAAATAACATACTAATGGGGGATTTATTAAGGCAACTCCATGTAGTTAAAAGGGAGGTTTATTTTGGGGTAACTTACAGTAAGTAAAGGGACAGGTGACAGGTTCTGGGAGAGGTGAAGTGCAGTCCAGCTGGGGTCTCTGGAGAACTCTGATTCATCTACCATCCAGCATCCAGGATCACCAGGAACCAAGAGAGCTGGCAGATCTGGATCTCGGGTCTTAAGGGCTCCCATCTCAGCTCTGCCTCAGGGGAAGGTCATAGGTAGGTGTGACAGCTACTGGAAGCCTCACTGGGGGTAGTACTTCCAGGTCAAAGCTAGAACAGCTACCCACTACAACATACAAAAAAAATCTTAATACCTATTTACTTATTTTGTGATCTTACTCTAACTGACTTATAAATTTTGGATAATGTAGAACTTGAATTTTTATTTCTCATTAATAAATACTTTGGTATACATCATGAGTTCTAGGTATAGTAAATTATGTACCTGAAACATAAAGGCTATTTATCTTTCTTTTCAATTAACCTGGATACAAATGTAAAGATAAACAATCAGATAAGCTGTACCAGGAGTTCAGCCCATACATGGTTTCTCTTGCTTAGATTCCTTCCTGTTACCTGGGAACTGTGCTCCAGCCACTGGCCATTTGTTTCCTGTTCCAGGCCCACCTGTGGCTCCCAGGAACTTTGCTTTTCATGCTTCTGCAGCAGAAGGAGATCCTGGCTTTTCCAGCAATTACATAGCCAGTGACCCTCCTGTACTGGGTGAGAACTTCAGCTGCCTCTGATTGTGCCCACCTATACCTCCTAGGAAAACGGAGTCAGGAGCTGGCCATGGCCTCCTGCACCAGGCTTACTGATTGCTCCCAGATAATTTTCTTCAGTAGCCCCAAAGTTCAGGGCTCCTGCAGCAAGCAGGGGACTTTGGCTTTCCTATGTGGGCCCAACTATGTCTCTGAAACTTTCTTCATCAGCTTGACAAAGGAAAAAGGCAACTCAACCATACTATGTCGTTATTCTCTCTTGAACTTTATAAATGCCTCCACTGAAAGAACAAAGGTGGCTTGAACAAAGAGGGAAGAAATGAAGGAAGGAAGGATAGAAAGGAAGGAAAGAAGGAATAACATAACCAACAAATTATTCCAGATGGTAAAGTCTTAGTGTCAAAACAGAAACAGTATGAAAACCCAAGACAGCATGTCTCCCACAAACCAGTAATACTATAATAGTGAAATCTAGTGAAAATTACCTGGAAGAACTTCTAGACAATGAATTCAAAGAAATAATTATAAGTATGTTCAAACAACTCAATGAAGACGTCAATATACTCCAAGAGAACAAAAATAGAGTTTAATAAAATTAGAAAGTAAATCCAATATATATGAAGTAAGACTTAAACAAACAGAATCACTGAAGAAAAGCAAAATTGAAAGTTAAATCTTAACAGGTCAAACAAGAACCTTAGTGTCAAGCTTCATCAATAGAATATGTCATGGAGAAATGAGAATAGAAGATAAGCCAGAGGAATGGGATCAATTAGTACAGGTCCACAAGAGTTTTTAAAAATGAAAGGGTTCCAGGAACATAAAAACTTCATCATCAGATCATGGGTTTTGTGGGATAATCTTTTTGTACACTGTGAAGATGTGTCTTTACCAAGGCACCTTCTGATTGGTTTAACACAGAGCTGAATGGTCAAAAGCTAGTCAGGAGAGGACAGGTGGGATTTCTGTGATGAGGGAGGTATAGCAGGAAGAATCTAGGCCTCTGGATTTTGCCAGCAGACTTGGAGGAAGCTGGATGTGCTCTACTGAGGAGAGGTAACTGAGCCATGTAGCAGAACGTAGATTTTGACATATATGGGTTAATTAAGTTATAAAAGATAGTTGGAAACAAGCCTAAGCTAAGGACGAAGGTTTCATAATTAATAAGAAGTCTCCATATTGTTATTTGGGGGCTGGTGACCCAAAGACAGTCCAACAAGAAAGCTTACTACACAAGGGCATAAATAAAGGAGAGGAATAACACAGAAAAGGCATAGAGACTATTTTCAATAAGTCATAGAAGAAAATATCCCAAACCTAGAGAAAGAAAGTACAGGAGGCCTACAGAATAGCTAATAGGCAGACCCAAAGAGAACTGCCCTCCCCATGACATATAAGTAAAAGAAAAACACAGAATAAAGGAAGATTATTAGAAGCTGCAAGAGAGAAAGATCAAGTCACTTATGATGACAAGCCTTTCAGAACAACTGATTACTGGACAGAAATTTTAAAACCAGAAGGGCCTGAGAATATATATTCAAAGTTCTGAAAGACCATAATTCCAGACTGCTACACCCAGCAAAAATACCTATTCAAATCTAAGAAGCAAATACTCAGAGATTGGTGCCTAGCCCCAATAGTCATCAGACAGGCTTTATCCAGCAACTGATGGAAACAGATGCAGAGACCTTCAGCCAAATGTTAGGCAGAGCTTGGGAGAAGAGATTAGGAAGGGTTATGGGAGGCAGAGGGGAAAAGATCACCACAAGAAAATGCACAGAATCAACCTAGGCTCATAGGGGCTCACAGAGACTGAACCCCCAACCAGAGAACTTGTCTGGAACTGACCTTGGCCCCCTGCACATATGTTGCAGTTGTGTAGCTTGATCTCCTCGTGGGACTCCTAAAAGAGGGAATAGGGCCTGTCTCTGACTCTGTTACCTCCCTTTGGGACCCTTTCCTCATACTGGGTCACCTTGCCCAGCCTTAATTTGCAGAAAGGTGCCTAGTCTTATTGTAACTTGTTATGCCATGTTTGGTTTTTATCCATGGGAGGCTTGCCCTTTTTAGAATAGAAATGGAAGAGGAGTGGATGGGGGGCAGGGGAAAGAAGGTACTGGGGATAATGGAGGGGAAACTGTGGTAGGAATGTAAATAATATTAATAATAGTAATAATAATAATATTTAAAAATTGAAGAGCAATAGAAACTTTCCATGACAAAAACAGATTAAAGGAATTTATTATCACAAAGTTGGCTCAACAGAGGATATTGGAAAGAATAAGTCAGTCTGAAGAGGGAAGCACATTCTAGAGGTCACATGGAATACATAAACAATTCTAGACCTGTCAATCCAAAGAGGTCTAAGGATATACCACAAAACTAATTAATACATTCTGGTCAATAATAATTCTTAATAGTAACGGTCTCAATTCCTCAATAAAGAGATACAGAGTAGCAGACTGGAATAGCATCTCTTTGCCTTCTCTAAGAATCATACCTCACCTTTGACTACAGATACTACTTGAGGGTACAAGAGGAAACATCTACCAATAGGATATTACATTTCTAGATATATCCACACCCACCAAAAGCTAAAAGGAAAACTTTTTAAAATAAAAAATATTATACGTAAAGCCACTAATTAATGGCAACACAATGATAGTGGTGGCTTCAATAGCTTGCTTTCACCAATAGACAATCATCCAGAAAAAAGAAATCTAAACGGAGAAATATTGGAGTTGACATCATGAATCAAATGGACCTAAAAAACAGCTACAGAACAATTTACTCACAACTAAAGAATACATATTTTTCTGGGCAACCCAAAAAACTTTCTTTAAAATTGACCACATATTAGGAAACAAACTATCAACAAATATAGGAAAAGTTGAAATAATATCCTTCATTTTATCTAACTGTAATGGAATAAAGCTAGATATCAACACCATTACAAACTACAGGGAGTGTACAACCCATGTAAATGAAATAACCTACTTCTGAATGATAATTGAATCAAGGGAGATATAAGGAGGGAAATTTAAAAATTCTAGAATTGAGTTAAAATGAAAACACAGCATATCAAAATCTACTGGACACAATGAAGGTCATTCTAAGAAGGATTATATCACTATGTGACTACATAAAAAACTTAAGATATTTCAAATTAATAACTACTATATATGAAGGCTTGGAAAATAAGAACAAACAATACCCTAACATGATAAATAGGAAGAGATCACCAAAATCAAAGTGGAAATTAATGAAATGTAAATGAAAAAATAAAACAAATCAATGAAATGGTTGGTTAATTGAAAAGACTAACAGGATTGGCAAATTTTTATCCAAATTAGGTAAAGGAAGAAAAAGAATATAGAAATAAATAAAGTTAGAGATAAAAATGGGGACATTGTAAGATACTAAGGAAATTCAGAGATTTATGAGGTCACACTTTAAAAAATTATATTATACTAAACTAGAAGGTCTGAAAGAAATGGGTGAATTTTTAGATGCATATGACTTACTGAAGTTAATCCAAATGAAATATATAACATACAATAGACCTATAATAACCAAGCAGTAATTAAAATCTGCCCACTATAAAAAGACCAGGGGCAGATGTTTCAGCACAGAGTTCCACTAGACATTCAAAGAAGAAATAACACAAATACTTCTGAAATTATTCCATAAAATAGACAATGCAGAAATGCTTCCAAATTCTTTTTAAGAATCCAGTATTATCATTACACCAAAAATCAGATATAGACACAACAAAAAGAAGAAAATTTAGGAGAATCAGTCCAATGAACTTAGATGCAAAATAACTCAATAAAATGAATGCAAAGCAAATTGAAGAAGACATTAAAATGATCATCCACAATGATCAAGCTAACTTGAGATGCAGAAATGTTTTGACATACACAAATCAGTAAACATAAATCACCACATAAACAGATTCAAAGATAGAAACCACATTATATGCAGAAGGGGCCTTTTACAAACTCCAGCATCCTTCATAATAAAAGTCCTGGAAATTCTAGGGATACAGAGCCATATCTCAACATAGTAAAGGCAATACAACAATGTCACAGCCAACATCATGCAAACTGGAGAAAAAAAAAGATTTCTACTAAAATAAGAAAAACAAGGATGTTCACTCCTATGTAGTTCTCGAAGTCTTAGCTAGTGTAGTAAGACAACGTAGTGGAATAAAAGGGTTATGAATAGGGAAGATGAGAACTAAAGTTCCCTTATTTATAGATGATACGATTATATACATAATAATATGGCCATAAAGACTCCACCAGACAATTTCTAAATCTGATAAACACATTAAACAATGTAGCAGGATACAAATCAACACAGAAAAATTGGTAGCCTTCCTATATATCAACCTACATGTATTTCTCAATATAAATATATTGAGAAAGAAACAAAAGAAACAGTATCATTCACAATAGCCTTAAAAATAATTTGGAATAAATGCAACCTTGGAAGTAAAATACTTGTAAAATGAAAACTTTAAGACACTTATAAAAGATACTGAAGATTCCAGAAGATGGAAAGACCTCCAATGCTCATGCATTGGTTAGATTAATTTTGTGAAAATGGCCATTCTTTTGAAAGCAGTTACAGATTCAATTCAACTCAATTCTCATCAAAATCCAACATAATTTGTCACAGAAATTGAGAAAAATACTGCAAATTCATATGGAGAAACAAAAGACCCAGGATAGCCAAAGCAATGTTGAACAATAAAAGAAATGCTGGAGGTATAACAATCCTTGATTTCTAAATTATACTGTGCAACATGATGCTGGCATAAAAGCAGACAAATGGATAAGTGGAATAAGACTGAAAAAAAAAAGACTGAGAACTCTGATATGAGCCCATATTTTTACATCCACCTGGTTTTTGACAAAGAAGCAAAAAACTACACATTGGAAAAAATGCAGCATCTTCAATAAAGGGTGATGGTGAAACTGAATAGCTCCATGTAGAGAAATGAAACCATATCATTATCTCCTTTCCTGAACAAAACTGCACCCTCAGTCAATTGTGGACCTCTTCTTAATTCTATTGTTGTGATAAAACATCAGGACCAGGGAAACTTTTAAAAGAAAGTATTTAATTTGGCTTATGTTTTCAGAGGCTCAGAGTCCACTAAAGACCTTTGAACATACCATATAGAAACATACTACTGTAGACGTATCCTAAAGTGCATCCATATACATATATCAAAAAACTTTAAATGGAGCCACCTTATGGTGGTGTAAGAATGAATTAAGACTACAGGTTCCTTGCACCAATCCCCAGAATCAACATTTAGGTTCAAAATGCTTACAATTATAGTGTTTATTAAAAGCTTCCTCATTCTTAGATATGACAATAGGTTTTAGCAAAATACTCCACCATCAAAGACTAGAGAGACACTGAATTCAGCAAGCACAGAAAAGCAAAGCAACAATGCAGTCTAAGGGGACTTCCATTGATATGCACAGCTATGTTAATGAGGCACCCAAATCCAGACTCTTACAGACTTTGCAAATATGATGATCGTTTTTCCATTTTGTAGTCCGTGCTCATCTATATTGGTAGGTAGTTAGAAGGGATCCAATACTACATTTTTGGTAATAGAGTATGAGTTTTCTGTCTCTTATAGATGTATTTCCAACACTTATTTCTCCATGCAAAGACCATACAGTAAAGATCCTAAGATATTAGCATGCCCTACTACTCAATGTAAGCCTTGGAAATATGCTGGGAGTAAAGTTGTTTTACTTTCCTTTCTAAGTACCTAGCCCAGGAGAGAGAGGGTAATAACTGTAGTCATTACTCTCACATAATATTAATATCCTCACATATAAATTAGACTCAGAGCATCTATATATCATATACTCTGGTGGTCATTGAAGGAGAAAACTTTGAACATTAAGGAGAACTAGTTACAGAGAACATATATTGAAGTGAGTCAGTGTGGCACATCTCAGTAGAGGAATAAGACCCCATGAAAGGCATAAAAGCTTCAAACCAATTCTCAGAATGGTAAGAATAAGCATTTGATTAATTAATTAATCTAATTAATACTTACACAATGCCTGCTTCATGGAGACATGATTCCTTGTCTCAGAAAATGAGAATTAAACCACTAGAAAAAACTCACAATAAAAAGAAAAATGTCACAATATTCACAGAGTTTATTTCCCTAGTGGTAAAGCATAGATAACAAACAAAATATAGCCATGAACTTCAGCCAAGATGAAGTAAAAGGAAAATATTTCAGTCTCCCATTTGAAGTAATCATAAACTATACAAAAGACATAAAATAACAGTTTTAAGACACTGAAAACCAGGCAATGAAAGGCCTTGAATTCTGGCAGCAGTCTATTTTTTTCCTCATTGAGTTTTTCCCTTCAGCAGTTTGAAATATAAAGAATTATTTTTCAAGTTATTTTCCTTCCTTTATTCAATATATTCTATTACTATCTACTGTGTGCCCAACAATCTTCTAAGCACTAGAGATACAGCAATTGGGGTAGGGGAAAGAGACAGAAAAATAAAACATATAGTCAATCAGAAGTGATGAGTGTTGTCATAAGGAGGTCAAGGGCACTGGTTGTCTGTGGGGGGATTGCTTACTGTTTTAAATGAGGTAAACAGAGAACTTTGCTTAGATGATGACATTTGAGGACAGATGTATATGTCGTTAAGAAGAAAGCTACATCTGTACCTGAGGCAAAGCCAAAATTGCAATGAAATTAAGAGAAAATGGTATAAGCATTCCATGTGCTTTAAGGGATTTCTTAATAATATCACATGTATGGTCCACTGTAAACGCAGACAAAACTAATGGATTCAAATTCCTCAGAATGTGGGGGGAAAAAGAATGTTGGGGCTATCATGGAGCAATTTCAAAAGAACCCTATAGAAAACCTCTCATTTGGCAAGGTAAAGGCAGGCAGTGGGGCAGGTAGCCAAAACAAACAAATTCAATGCAACAGGGACCGCTCACTGACTAAAACAAACCAACAAACTGTGTGATGTGGCTTCCTTCCAGAGCAGATGTCGCCCACAGGCAACCAACACAAAACAGTGAGAGAGAGAGAGAGAGACAGAGAGAGAGAGAGAGAGAGAGAGAGAGAGAGAGAGAGAGAGAGAGAGAGAGACAGAGAGAGAGACAGAGAGAGAGACAGAGAGAGACAGAGAGAGACAGAGAGACAGAGAGACAGAGAGAGAGAGAGAGAGAGAGAGAGAGAGAGAGAGAGAGAGAGAACAAGCTACTTGATTGTTTTCCCGTCTCTGGTGGCCAGAAGCATTTCAAAATACATTGAAATGGCAATATGGCAGTAGAAGAAAAGAACTTATTAAAAAAAATCATTGGCATTTGCTTATCAAGACTCTTGGCTGTTTTGTTGTTAAGCATGCCTTCCTTCCAGGAATGACCAGGAAAGTTTGCGTGTTGTTAACGTATGACTAGCACGAAGCTATTAGAAATTATTAGAAAGCCAAGGTAAGCCCTGACCTAAGGGAGAAAGTGCTTTGGAAAAGGGTGCTCACAGGGGTCACCCAACACAACAGATTCCATTTTTATTTTACTGTGGTGATTTTTAAGCAGCAATTAGGACGTAAAGCTAGGATGTAAAATGGCATCTGGAGACAGAGAAGTTGAGAGGCACTGCTAGAAACTTCATGGATATGGGAAGGCAGAAACTGCCATCTAGGATCCAAAACTGCCTTGGTAAATGCCCTAGCAACCAGGCAGGATATTGGGAGAACTAAACTGGAAAAGTCTGGAGCACAGTAATAGAGCAACCCTAGTGAGAAACAGACCAGTTTCTGTCTCTCACCATGACTCAGCATCCTAGCTGTAGCACAAAAGCATTGTAGACAAAAACACACGAGCAGAAATAGCCACGTCCCAATCAACTTCTGTGTGATTCTATTTACTGATTCTATGTATTCTGTTCATTGAGCTAAAATATCATAGCAATTTAAATATATATATATATATATATATATATATATATATATATATATATATATGGCTCTTTCTACCAAGCAGTGAAGGCATTGTTAGCCAGTAGCAACCTTGCCTTCATAGATTACGAAAGCTCTTGGAATATTACTGAGGGAGCAGAGTGTGGAAACTGAGACATGTCAGAGATTAATTGTATGGATTCAAGGGTTAGCACTTAGAAATACATTAAATTGTAAAGCTTCTTCCTGCCTCTTGAGCATAACATACAATAGCCCTTTAAAAAAAAAAACCCAGTGAGACAGAGACCAGAAGCATCATTATGTTGAATAAACTATAGGGCAGTAGAGCAATGTGTTCTCTGTATATGGTCCAAGATGGAGAATTTTGTAGCAAAGGAACACTCTGGTGTAGGGCTTGGTGAATCAGAAATGGCCAGATCAAATCATTTTACATCCAGGGTGATAAAAATAAATGCATACCTGCCAAATAAGTGAAGCTATTCGATAAGAACTCTTTTTTTTTTTAATTATTATTTTGCAATACAATTCAGTTCTACATATCAGCCACGGATTCCCTTGTTCTCCCCCTCCCGCCCCCCTCACCTTCCCCCCAGCCCACCCCCCATTCCCACCTCCTCCAGGGCAAAGCCTCCCCCGAGGACTGAGATCAACCTGGTAGACTCAGTCCAGGCAAGTCCAGTCCCCTCCTCCCAGGCTGAGCCAAGTGACCCTGCATAGGCCCCAAGTTTCAAACAGCCAACTCATGCAATGAGCACAGGACCCGGTCCCACTGCCTGCATGCCTCCGAAACAGATCAAGCTAATCAACTGTCTCAACCATTCAGAGGGCCTGATCCAGTTGTGGACCCCTCAGCCATTGGTTCATAGTTCATGTGTTTCCATTCGTTTGGCTATTTGTCCCTGTGCTTTATCCAACCTTTGTCTCAACAATTGTCGCTCATATAAACCCTCCTCTTGCTTGCTAATTGGACTCCCAGAGCTCCACCCGGGGCCTAGCCATGGATCTCTGCATCCAGATCCCTCAGTCGTTGGATGGAGTTTCTAGCCCGACAATTAGGGTGTTTGGCCATCCCATCACCAGAGTAGGTCAGTTCGGGCTGTCTCTCGACCATTGCCAGCAGTCTGTTGTGGGGGTATCTTTGTGGATTTCTGTGGGCCTCTCTAGCACTTTGCTTCTTCCTGTTCTCATGTGGTCTTCATTTACCATGGTCTCCTATTCCTTGTTCTCCCTCTCTGTTGTTGATCCAGCTGGGATCTCCCGCTCCCCCAAGCTCTCTTTCCCTCGACCCTCGCCCTTCATTACCCCCACTTATGTCCAGGCTGTTCATGTAGATCTCTTCCATTGGCAATCCCTGTGTCTTTCTTTGGGTCCTGTTTTCCAGGTAGCCTCCCTGGTGATGTTCATATCAGGATTGTTTGTAATAGCCAGAACATGGAAACAACCTAGATGCCCATCAACTGAAGAATGGATAAACAAAATGTGGTACATATACACAATGGAATACTACTCAGCAGGGAAAAAACAATGACATCATGAGGTTTGCAGGCAAATGGATGGATCTAGAAAAAAAAAATCCTGAGTGAGGTAACCCAGACTCAGAAAGACTAACATGGTATGTACTCACTCATAGGAGGATACTAGATGTGGAACAAGGATGACTGGACTGCTACTCGATAGGAACTCTTAAAGACAGCTGCCAGTGAGCAAGTTGGAAGACTATTTGTTATAATGGGAGCACACTGGCAGCCCTAGAAAACTAAAAGGGAAACATGTACCTCACTATCTCCGAGTTGACACACTGACAGATTTCAGGACGGTGGGTTTGTAGATATTTTCTACTCTGAACCAGAGTCATCAGAACCTACAGCTTTGCCCAAGGTAGATATGCTTAGCAGAGCTGGTCACCCATATTTAAAAACATTTATTTTTATAAGTTGCTTTTGGCTGACTCAAGTATCTTGGAAATAGTTCTAGTAACAGACCCCAGGCTATGTGGAACTTTAGATTTATAATAGTTGTTTGGCTTTTGACAACAAGATGCATGCTGGCTATACCTAGAGGGTGTTCTGTAACAAATGCTTGCTTTCTTATCTTTAGAGGAAAGACCACAAAGGGAAGGACTGAGTGAAAAAGGTTCGCACACACCACAGTTTCTTTGAATCTTCATGTCAATGTAGTCTCCCTATTCAGAGCTGAATTTCACTATTGATTTCTCTTTTTCTTCCTCCTGCTTCCTTTCTCCTTCACACCCCCTTCCTTGTCCTTCTGCTTCATAAGGGTGGGAAAGTACTCAAAGTGCTTCAGGAGAATCCTGTCCGACTGCTGAAGTAAGATTTTCCTTCACAGAAGCGCACTGAGGTGAGCACCTCTCCTGTTTGTTTTATTACATAGCACACTGTGTTGAAACACAGCATTTGGGGTTTATTCCCTCATAAATATGTAATTTGAGGACTCTCGCCAGGAGCTGCTTATCTGCTTGTTAAATTTAAACACATGAAAGGGGAGACCTAGAATCACCTAAAGGCAGCTTTCCATGTCTATCAGCTGGCACGAGCTTCAGCCCTGGTAGTTACCAGGCTGTGAAAACTCACAGGAAGTCAGCTGTGCTTTGTTTTCAGAGGCTGGAGGGCGATCTCCAGCAATCCCGTGTTTCTGTTGGTCCAGTTACAGAGAAGCTGCTATAACCAACAGTGTTGAGAGAGACAGTGCATCTTTTGGAGAAAATTATGGAATAGTGATGGGTTATTGGAGAGAGGCCTTTGATGGGAAAGACTTGTCCTCAGCATTTTTTTTTTCTATTATGATCTCATTCACCCCAGGACAAAGGTCATGGAGCAATCTGAGCATGTACTGACACATAAAACTGTGAGCCAAAAATAAAGATTGCCTCCTATAAATTGTTCTTTCAAGTATTTTTATAGTGTCAAGAATATGAATAATGCAATCAAGCTCATTTTCTTTCCTTTTTTTATTAAGAAAATGTTTTCATTCATTTTACACATCAATCAAAGATCCCCCTCTTCCCTCCTCCCAGTGTTCCCAGCCTCCCCCTCCCAACCCACCCCCTACTTCTCCCAACAAGAAGGCAAGACCTTCCATGGGGACGCACATCCAGTAGAGGCAAGTCGAAGCCTTCCCCCTGCCTCAAGGCTACAGGAGGTATCCCATCATAGGTAGTGGGCTCCAAAAAGCTTGCTCATGCACGAGGGATGGATTCTGATTCTACCGCCAGGGGGCTCCTCAAGCTACACAATTGTCTTGCCATGCAGAGGGCCTAGTCCAGTCCCATGCAGGCTCCATAGCCATTGATCCATCTTTCATGAGTTTCCACTAGTTTGGTTCAGTTGTCTCTGCAGGTTTCCCCATCATGATCCTGATGCACTTGCTCACAGAATCCCTCTTCTCTCTCTTCGCCTGTACTCCAAGAGGTTTACCTGGTGTTTGGCTGTGGATCTCTGCATCTGCTTCCATCAGTCATTGGAGAAAAGCTCTATGATGAGAGTTAGGGTATTCACTGATCTAATCACTGGGGTAAGCCAGTTCAGTATAGGCACCCTCTCCATTATTTCTAGTAGTCCAAGGGTCATCCTTGGGGATTCCTGGCAATTTCCCTAGGGATTATCTCTATCCCCATGATATCTCCTTCTATCATGGTATCTCTTTCATTGATTTCCCACTCCATCCCTGTTCCAGATCAACCATCCCATTCCCTTATGTTTTCATCCCCTATCACCTACCCCTCATTTCCTACCCCTTACCCATAGTTTACTCATGGAGATCTAATCTATTTCCCCTTCCCAGGGTGATCCATGTATCCTTCTTTGGGTCTTCTTTGTTAATTAGCTTCTCTGGAGTTGTGAGTTATTGTCTGGTTATCCTTTACTTTACATCTAGTATCTACTTATGAGTGTGTACATATCATGTTTGTCCTTCTGAGTCTGGGTTACCTCACTCAGGATGATATTTTCTAGTTCCATCCATTTGCCTGCAAATTTCATGATGTCATTGTTTTTCTCTCCTGAGTAGTGCTCCATTGTGTATATGTACCACATTTCCTTAATCTATTCTTCAGTTGAGGGGCATCTAGGTTGTTTACAGGTTCTGGCTATTATGAATAATGGTGCTATGAACATAGTTGAGTATGTGTCCCTGTGGTATGATTGAGCATTCCTTGGGTATATGCCTGAGTGGAATAGCTGGGTCTTAAGGAAGATTGATTCCCAATTTTCTGAGAAACTGCCACAATGATTTCCAAAGTGGTTGTACAAATTTGCACTTCCACCAACAGTGGAGGAGTGCTCCCTTTGCTCTACATCCTCTCCAACATAATCTGTCTGCAGTGCTTTTGATCTTAGCCGTTCTGACAGGTGTAAGATGATATCTCAGAGTCAATTTGATTTGCATCTCCCTGATGACTATGAATGCTGAGCAATTCCTGGGGTTGGGGATTTAGCTCAGTGGTAGAGTGCTTGCATAGCAAGCACAAGGCCCTGGGTTCGGTCCTCAGCTCCAGAAAAAAAAAAAAAAAAAAAAAAAAAGAATGCTGAGCAATTCCTTAAATGTCTTTTGGCCATTTGGTATTCTTCCTTTGAATATTCTCTGTTTAGCTCTATGGCCCATGTTTTAATTGGATTGTTCATTATTTTGATGTCTAGTTTCTTGTGTTCTTTATATATTTTGGCGATCAGCCCTCTGTCTGATATGGGGTTGGTGAAAACCTTTTCCCATTCTGTAGACTGTTATTTTGTCTTATTTCCTGTGTCCTTTGCCTTACAGAAGCTTCTCAGTTTCAGGAGGTCCCATTTATTAGTTGTTGTTCTCAGTGTCTATGCTATTGGTGTTATATTTAGGAAGTGGTCTCCTGTGCCAATGTGTCCAAGACTACTTCCTACTTTCTCTTCTATCAGGTTAAGTGTAACTGGTTTTATATTGAGGTCTTTGATCCACTTTGTCTTGACTTTTGTGCATGGAGATAGATATGGACCTATTTGCAATCTTCTACACATTGACGTCCAGTTGTGCCAGCACCATTTGATGAAGATGTTTTCTTTTTTCCATTGTACAGTTTTGACTCCTTCGTCGAAAATCAGGTGTTCATATGTGTGTGGGTTAATGTCAGGGTCTTCAATTTGATTCCATTGGTCTACATGTTGGGTTTTATGCCAATACCAAGCTGTTTTTACTACTATAGCTCTATAGTAGAGCTTGATGTCAGGGATGGTGATGCCTCCAGAGGTGGCTTTGTTGTACAGGATTCTTTTTAGCTATCCTGTTTTTTTTTTTATTTTTCCAAACTAAGTTGAGTATTGTTCTTTCCAGGTCTGTGAAGAGTTGTGTTGGGATTCTGATGGGAATTGCATTGAATCTGTAGACTGCTTTTGGTAAGATTGGCATTTTTACTACTAATCCTACACATTAATAGTGGGAAACTTCAACACCCTACTCTCAACACTGGACAGATCTGCCAGATAGAAACTTAACAGAGAAATAAGGAACCTAACAGATATTATGACTCAAATGGACTCAATTGATATCTACAGAACATTCCATCATAACAAAAAAGAATATACTTTCTTCTCAGCACCCCATAGAACCTTTTCTAAAATCGACCACATACTCAGTCACAAAGCAAATCTCAACAGATACAAAAAAAAATTGGAATAACCCCGTGTATTCTATCAGACCACTATGGCTTAAAGTTAGAGTTCAACAGCAACAAAAATTACAGAAAGCCTAAAATCTCATGGAAACTGAATAATGTTCAACTGAATCACCAATGGGTCATGGAAGAAATAAAGAAAGAAACTAAAGACTTCCTAGAATTCAATGAAAATGAATGTACTAAATACCCAAACTTGTGGGACACTATGAAAGCAGTGCTAAGAGGAAAATTCATAGCACTAAATGCTCATATAAAGAAGTTGGAGAAATCTCACACTAGTGACTTAACAGAACACCCAAAAGCTCTCGAACAAAAAGAAGCAAACTCATCCCAGAAAAATAGACGCCAGGAAATAATCAAATTGAGATCTGAAATCAATAAAATAGAAACAAAGAGAACAATACAAAGAATCAATGAAACAAAGAGTTTCTCTTTGAGGCAGCGCATGGTGGACAACTATAAAAACCTGGTGTGGCTTCAGGAGGGATATAGAACCAGGGAAACAGCAGGGCGCAAGCACAAAGTGAGGGAGGTTGTCGATTTCTTGAAAAACTTTTCCCATTTTCCCATTGTTTATGGGAGTGGAACATTCCAGATGTATTTGTAGGTTCCGGTTCTAGACAAGAGGCCTGGGGACCTGAGAGGATACACCCACAAAATCCAAGGCCAGAGAGATGTCAGCAGAAAGAAAGAATAGATAAATCAAAACGGGAAGACCAGAACAAACACCCAAGCCCTCCCTAGTCAAACTATGACTGGAAACAAATGCTCCAAAATGTCTAAACTTATTTTTTAAATCAACAAGCAGCTCATAAATCTATTCCAGATAAAATTATTTTTATGAAATACATTTAAAATATTTTTAAATTAACTGACATTTAATATTTGAAGAGAAAAATAAAAATACGACTATTTTTTAAATTAGACCTGGGTTTTCTTAATAAAAACAAATAATTCCCAATAAAAAGAAATGCATCATTTTAATTTCATTCATCATAAAGAACCCAGATTCACATTTTCCCCAGGATCTTAATTTTTAGCTTTTCTCTAAAGAGAACTAAATAATGTTATTTTTTCAAATACCATCAGTTCTTCATTCAATAATTTACAATTCAAAGGAAATTAAATTTTATACTTTTTTTTAGGAAAGAAATGATCTCTGGAGGCATTTTAAAAAAAACATTGACAGATCCCCCTTAATTTAAAAAAGAAAATCAAAATATTCTGTCATTTAATATATTTAATGCCTATTTATGAGAAATTACTGAACAATAACAACTTGAAGGGCTTCCCACAAAATAAGTGGCCAAACCCAAACTCTTGAGAATTATTAGGGCTATTTTTTTAAAATTATACTTGTCAGTGACAGACTGAAGGAAACTAAGGGACTGTGCCATCTAGTGCAACACAATGACCTGACTGAATTTTTAAACCAGAGAAAGACAAGGATGAAAAACCAGCAAACTATGAACAAAGCTTGGAATTAAAATTAAATAGACATATTAAATACAAAGTGTAAACTTTCTAGAAATGTGAAATAGAAAAATGAGAACTTATTCTATTAGTAAATGATATTAAATGATGAACCTTGTCATGATAACTAGTAGAAACTTGGTTAGGCCTGTAATTTTGTCTGCTGTTGCAAAATTTGATGGTTCCCTAGGTAAGCACCCCTACTCCTTGCCCACAGACTGCCAATACTTTCTCAGAGTCCTCCTAGCATACCCCCAACAGCATCCCATGTCCTTGTCACCACATCCTGGCCCACAAATGAGATGGAAGCCCTCTGCTACCAGATACCATGCCTATATCCAGAACTCTAGGTGAGTCCCTCACCACCTGCAGACCTCCACCATTCCTTCAGAGCCAGCCCAGCATTCCCCAACAGCTCCCCTCCTTATCAAAATTGTGCCCATAACTACAGCAGAAGCCCTCTCCTTTATTAGAGGCCATATCTGCACCCAGAATCCCAGAGGCCACACTGGCACACATAACCCCAGGTAGAAAACTCCTACCCCACCAGAGGTCACACCAGTTGCCAGAAGAACAACAGAGGTACCCTGCTGGATGAAAGGGCAAGCCGGCCATGAGAATTGCAGGCGACTCCAGCCAGAATATCAGAGAGGAAACAGAAACCAAGAAAACAAACCACTCTTCCAACAAAGGCAAACTCAGAAATCTTCACTAGACCTATCTATAGTTACCCAAATCCAGATGCCTAGATGCCAGCATAAGAACAAAATCAACAATAGCCAGGGCAATATATCTCTGACAGAAATATTCCAACACAGCTGAAGCACAAGAAAATGACCTTCAAACTAAATCTATGAAGATGGTGGAGATCCTTAAAGAGGAAATGAATGGATTCCTTAAAGAAATCTAGAAGAAGACAAACAAAAAAATAAATGAGAGGAAATGAATAAATCCCTTAAAGAAGCCAAGAAAAAACAAAGAGTTGAAGGAAATTAATAAAACAGTTCAAGGCCTGAAAATGGAAATAGAAGCAATAAAGGAAACACAAACTGAGTGAATCCTGGAGAAGAAAAATCTAGTTAAACAAACAGGAACTACAGATGCAAGAATCATCAACAGAACATAAGATGTGGAAGAGAGAATCTCAGGTAGAGAAGATATGATAGGAGAAATAGATATACCAGTCAGAGAAAATGTTAAATCTAAAAAAATTC